>NC_090744.1:42827101-42832101 GCF_036898095.1 Palaemon carinicauda
GTACCACAAAATAGTGGTAACCGACTTCAAAATCCATTCATCAGTATTTGGTCGAGCCTTGTAATACTGATGGTGTGTTCGCTGTACTGTCATTCCAATCAGTATTATCCAAGCTGCTGTGATAGTTACAGTGGCAGGGAAGGAAGAAGGAAAATGGATCTTCAGGATTCTATTCCATTACACGATTACATCATCGCTTACCAAAGTTGTGAGATATTCGTAATGAAAATTATATGAAAACATTCATGAATCAAGCATCATATGAGACATTATGGAAAGTATATAAGAAAATCAAAATTGATGTAAGTGTTGAAGATGTAAAGAAAATAAATACGTTGCGAAGCAACTTTCGCAAAGCGTCTTTCATTGGCAGATATGCTTTCCTTCACAACTTTATTCTTCTTGGTTATAAAATATGGTTTCAATACCAATAAAAGTTTGTTTTAACTTGCTTTGTCCACCCTTCATATCTGTAGTTTTTATCTAATTTAACAGGTTCAAATAAGTGTATTTCTTACGTTTTGCAAGCCAGTCTTTGACCCAACTTTTGCAGTTCAGTTTCCTCTTTATCAACAGAGCCAAAATAATAACAATATATGCTTTCTCTTTATTCCCCATTTTACTAGATGGCAATAGCGAAAACCTCTTGATGTCAGTCAATGAATGTACTGACACTCCACCCAGTAAGAAATACTTAACATGTGTATAGTGTACTGACAGTATCAATATAAGGACAGTAATACCAATCGTTGAATTCCCCTTAAGAAACCAAGCGTAAATGATACTGATGGACAATAATATTTTATCTGTAAAAGTACTTAAGGGAAAAACAAGCAAGACAAAATTTTGAGGAAGGCATCAGAACATGGGATAGAATGTATCAAGCAAATGGCAAGTGAATAAGTAAAGTAAAAAGACGTGTTCGGGATTCTCTTGGTGTGGCAACTAAATTTGTAAACTTACCTAAGACTTATTGTGCTGCTTTCATAAATATAATGGACATGAATCGCCTGAGGAAGCAATGTGAAAACACCTGAGAAATAGGGAGTTTCTCAAAGAGGAATAGCTGGAACTTGGACGTAGCTATAGTTCACACACTTAAAGTACAGTGCCTCCCATACCTTGGAACAAATTAATCTTTTATCAGGAGGACAGACTAGGAGACATAATTTAAAATATTCAAGTCGCCTGGCACCCTTTCTCCACACCGCAGACAATCAATTTGGTTTTAAGACTGACCACTCGACTGTCACCTGTATATATACTTTAAAGGAGATATTGAATTTCTATATATCCTCGGCCTCCCCTGTCTACTTATGTTTTGTAGACGTGCAGAAGGCATTTGATAGAGTGAACTATCTGAAATTCTTTTTGAAACCACGCAAAAGGGGAACTCCTCTATATCTCATCCGCATATTATATTTTTGGTTCTCAACACAACAGTTCTGTATCAAATGGGGCAATGTCCTTTCCCACCCATTCGGTTCATCTAACGGTCTCAGGCAAGGAGGCATCCTCTCACCATATTTATTTAATGTTTACACAGACGATTTGAATGTTAGACTGAATTCACTTCCCATTGATTGTACGGTTAATGGCTTTACCATAAATAACCTTTGCTACGCTGACGATATGGTCCTCATCACCCCCTCTGCCCAAGGCCTACAACGTCTTATCGACACCTGCAACGCATACGCTAATGAACATGACATAATCTATAACGAATCGAAGACAGTGCATGTCTGTCCTTCCTAGAGCGCTGTGATTCACAGAAGACCCCCATATTTTCCTCTAAAACTATCAGCTAACATTTGTCAATGATTTTCCTTACCTACGTCACATCATTACGAAAGATTTAAAGGACACTTCTGACATTGAAAACAGGCGATGTAAATTGTGATGTTTAGGGAACATGGTAACGAGAAGATTTGCCTTCTACCGCCAAGATATAAAAAAACTCCTATTTCAAACCTACTGCTATAACGTGTACGGCTGCTCGCTATGGGCAAACTATACGCATGAATCGATGAGACGTGTCACAGTCATTCACAATGATATCCTAAGACGCCTCACCAATACCCCGAGGCACCATTCAGCTTCAGCGATGTTTGTTGAAAATAGACTGGATAACCTAAAAACCATCATTCGTCGCTCTATAGTAAGTCTCACATCCCGCCTACGATCTAGTGAAAATCCCCTAATTCAAAATGTGCTTGTAAGTGCAGCGAGAATAAAATCCAAAATGTGGGAAACCTGGAATAGGGAAGCATCAGTACAATGAATTGTATTCACTAATCTTTGATAGTGTGGCTATGCCAAATCTTCATCACCAAATAACTTGGGTATAATACCCAGTAATGTTATGATAACGTGTTTTATTATGTTATATCTTTGTTGTCTGGAAGTCCTGTATTTCCTTCACACCACCTCCTCTGTGACTAGATTTTTTCCCCCAGAGTTCTATCATTATTCAAGCAATTTTTGTTCCAACATAATCATCATTGTCATCGCCATTTTTTTCCTTCCTCTCTTTTAGTTTACTGATATGCATGTTATCATCATTATTAAGCGTTAATGCTATTGTGATTTTATTACCCAAACCTTAGAATTCTGTGGTCAACCTGCTAATTGATGTTTGTAATATATCACTGATATTATTGCATGTCTCATCTTTTTTTTTTTTTTTCTTTTATTGATGTCATAAGTGTAAGATCACTGTACCCTTATTGTAACTCTGTATATGGCTTTTACTAAAATAAAGATTATTATTATCATTATCATTATTATTATTTTTATTAGCCTGGGTCAACTTGATAAAGATTTCCAATGTCGGCTTGTTGGGATCAGTACTCTAACTGGTATCAGTGATCGAATTGCTGCGGAAGACAGAAAATGTTGAAAAAATTGAGGTTATTGGCACGAGCAGTAGCCGATGAAGAAATGACACACACAATTCTATATCAATTTTCGGGTGGTTTATTACATCTTGATAAACACAGTCGTCTATATCAGCAAATATAGAGCACTGTGTGGATACAACTAACTGACTGGTTGAATGATTGAAGAGAACAGAACTGATGGCATTCACAATTATCAGCCTTAGTATACTTAGACATAGGAAACATACAAGAATTATACCGAAACTCGTAGATCCATCTACATGTAAGCAACTATCGACCGAAAAAATCATCCGGGTTCTGGAAACACCCAAGGCCAATGGCCTTGGAAACATCCATCATGGTGGTCTATGCGCAATATGTACGTAGATCGTCAACAGATATCAGAGTAGAGCTGGCTAGAAGAGAAATATTTTCCTTATAGACCATTTGGAAAAGTTATGTTGACACCCGTTTGCTTTTACATGCTGCTGATGCATCAACCAAAGGATATTAAAGGCTTCCCATTTAGTTGCGGGATGTGTTACTGTTGTTGCTAGAGTTTGCACATAAGCTTAGCCAGGATAACCAATCTGAATGAAATCAGGAAATAATGAAGAAACCATACTATCTAGGGATACATTTGATCAAACTACTCCCAAAGATACTGTGACGGGCCGAGAGAGGAGTTGTGAAATCAAAGGCAGATTGGAAACGACTGAGTTATATTGTTGTGGAACACTCTCCTTATATACAAAACCTCAAGGCAACAGGACATGACAAGTTCACAAGACAGACAATATCACAGAGGAAAAACCAGACAGGAATTTTCATGTTCGTTTTAGTGCGAGGGAGGAGCGAAGAAACAAGCGATGTACTTTTGAAGTTTGGCAAGAAGTACAGGCACGGACCCAATCCTTAGCATCCTTAGAAATGCCGTGCCAAATGAACTTTGCCTTCAGCAGCTGTGCAGTAGAACGGCACGAGGGATGTGAAAGGCCGTGGATGAAATCAAACACCTGTCGGCCCATGGGAGCAGGAATCCAAGGTCGCGGTCTACCAGTACTGACGTCACAGAGGTGGGTGGTGTTGAAGTTTTCGAGGGGAAAATCCTCCCAACGGAGGGACGTGCAGGATGTCCTACAAGCTTGATACTCTGGATCCTGTCGTTGGGCTTCAGCCAGGGCGTTGTAATCCAATCCCAGTTGAACGGCAGCCAACGTGTTTCTTGACAGGGCATCGGCAACGGGATTAATTTTCCCAGGGACGTATTGGAGGGTGCAATTGTATTCAGCCACGGCGGAGAGATGTCGGCGTTGACGGGCGGACCAGGTGTCAGACTGTCGAGTGAAGGCGTGCACCAGAGGCACGTGGTCTGTGCGAATGACGAAGGGCGTACCTTCTAAGAAATGGCGAAAGTGACGGACAGTCAAGTGCACCGCCAGCAATTCTCGATCGAAGGTAGAATAACCCGATTCTGCCTTGGACAGTTTTCTGCTGAAGAAGGCCAATGGGCGGGGCGAGCCTTTGACCACTTGCTCGAGTACTGCACCAATAGCGACGTCGCTGGCATCGGTGGAGAGAAGGAGAGGGGTGTGTGGGATAGGAAAAGTGAGAGCCGCAGCAGTTGATAGGGCCTTCTTTGCATTGCAGAAGGCCGCTTCTTGAAGGGGACCCCACTTCAAGTTCTTTGGCTTGCCCTTGAGGGAGGCGTAGAGGGAAGCAAGAGTGGCGGCAATGGCTGGCAGAAAGCGGTGATAATAGTTGATCATGCCCAAGAATTCCTGCAGAGCTTTGACGGTCGAGGGCGTGGGGAAATTCTGAACGGCTGCTACCTTCTCAGGGAGGGGATGGACTCCTTCAGGAGTGATACGGTGCCCTAAGAACGACACTTCGTTGGCGCCAAAGGTACACTTGTCGTACCGGACTACAAGGCCGTTTTGTTGCAGGCGGTCGAGCACGATGCGCAGGTGACGGAGGTGTTCCTCTTTTGAGGAGGAGAACACAAGTAAGTCATCCACATAACATACACAGAAAGGGAGGTCCCCTAAGATGCCATCCATGAGACGTTGAAACGTTGCCCCAGCATTACGAAGGCCAAAACAGGAGTAATTGAAGGTGTAT
>NC_090744.1:42837101-42843031 GCF_036898095.1 Palaemon carinicauda
GTTAGATAAATTAGATACAAAAGTGTGTTCGATTGTGCCCTCAAGCAAGATAACTCTAACCCAAGACAGTTGAAGACCATGGTACAGAGGCCATGGCACTACCCACGATTAGAGAACAATGGCTTGATTTTGGAATGTCCTTCTCCTAGAAGAGCTGCTTACCATGGCTATATAGTCTCTTCTACCCTTATTATTATTATTATTATTATTATTATTATTATTATTATTATTATTATTAATTGCTAAGCTATAACCCTAGTTGGAAAAGCAGGATGCTATAAGCCCAGAGGCTCCAACAGGGAAAATAGCCCAGTGGGAAAGGAAACAAGGAAAAAAAAATATTTCAGGAAGAGTAACATTAAAATAAATACCTACTATACAAACTTTAACAAAACATGAGGAAGAGAAATAGGGTAGAATAGTGTGCCCCAGTGTACCCTCAAGCAAGAGAACTCCAACCTAAGAGAGTGGAAGGTCATGGTACAGAGGCTATGGCACTACCCAAGACTAGAGAACTATGGTTTTATTTTAGAGTGTCCTTCTAGATGAACTGTTTACCATAGCTAAAGAGTCTCTTCTACCCATACCAAGAGGAAAGTAGTCACTGAACAATTACAGTACAGTAGTTAACCACCTTTGGTGAAGAAGAATTGTTTGGTAATCTCAGTGTTGCCAGGTGTATGAGGACAGAGGAGAATCTGTAAAGAATAGGACAGACTATTCGGTGTAGGTGTGGCAAAGGGATAGTGAACCGTAACGGGAGAAGGATTCAATGTAGTACCGTCTGGCAAGTCAAAAGGAAACCATAACTCTGACGGTAGTATCTCAACAGGTGGCTGGTGTCCTGGCCAACTTACTACATATAAGCGAATATGATATTGAAAGCTATTTATGATTTAATAGATGAACAGTAGGAGAGCCAAGCGTGTTAATGACCAAAAAACAACCAACATTATAAAAGGCAATATCTTAAAACTTATCGTTAGCCTATCATGGTGCAACAGAGTCTGGAGTCTAGATTAACTCTTATCTCTCTTGATAGCCTAATGGTCTAAGACAACTGACAGCTAAATTTTGAGTCCGAGACACAGGTTCGAATCCTTCTAACATATAAGGAATTCCTCCTTGGATCAGTAAAATTGAGGCAGAGTGGATTCAGTGGTCAACGCTATTTATGGCTCAAAAGTTAAAAGAAAGGAAAGCCCCATTGGTAAGTGACACACACATACATATACACAGACACACACACATATAACACATTATACGTATATATATATACATATGTATACACATACATATATAGATATACATATATATACATATATATACATACACACACACACACACACACACACACACATATATATATATATATATATATATATATATATATATATATATATATATATATATATACATATATATATATACATATACTGTATATACACACACATGCAATCGTTTCTAGTCTACTTCACGTCAGGAGTTAGGCCAGTTTTCATCACCATGCTGGCTACTGCAGATTGGTGGTAGTGGAAGACTTCAGTCTGATCTCTCACAGCAAACCAACCTAGTATGAGTGGATCTGACAAGTACAGCTTTGCTGATCATGGCGATACACAAAACCTTTCATCCCCACTCAGAAAGAGATATATATCTTCATGGAGAGAGAGAGAGAGAGAGAGAGAGAGAGAGAGAGAGAGAGAGAGAGAGAGAGAGAGAGAGAGAGAGCTCACATAAGGGTAGTTTACCGCAATATTTTCATTCTTAAAAAACATACTGTATAAGCAGCCAGTTCTGATGACCCCTTTGACAGACAGCTCGTGAAATTAAACTAAGATCAAAAGCATAATCAACATAAGAACTTTAAAGGGAAACTCTCCGATTTTCTGTAATTAAAAAAAAAAAAAAAACACACAAACGCAGGTAAAGTGATGGGATGACTGACTCCAGAATCATGTTACGAATGTGATGCTTTCTTTACTTAAGGTTCTCTGTTTTTATGGGTCTTTTTATTGTTTTATTTACTGATTTTCTATTTTATCTGCACCTAATATCATTCGCATATCTTTTTTCATGTTATTTTATCATGTGAAAGCTCGTCTCGTCAAGTTTATGGCTATGTAGATTTCTCACAGAAGTTAGTGTTTAGTTATAATTCTAGGAGTATTGTTATTATCATCATTATTGGTGAGATATATTTGAAGAATTATAACCAAAGAAGGTTAGATTGAACTATACGATCTCTTAATGACTACAATCCTCCTGTTAGAAAGAAAATTAAAAGTATTAAAACTTTGCCAATTCTACATGAAGAATATAAGTTGGCAAAACAAAAAAATGAGATGTCTTTTGATTATCCCAGCACCCACTAACTGATCATGGATTTCCCATGGGATCCCTTCGACTAACCGTCTCTCTCTTTCTCTCTCTCTAGATCCCTTCGACCAACTTTCGTGAATACTCTCTCTCTCTCTCTCTCTCTCTCTCTCTCTCTCTCTCTCTCTCTCTCTCTCTCTCTCTCTCTCTCATATGCAAAAACATGCGTTTGGAGGTCTAGCACAGCGAGGGTATTAGGTAGTAAACCTCATACACATGTGAATGTATATTTAATTCTACACTAAAATCACGCATGTAATAACGGCCACAGGCAGATACCACAGTAATTACAGGATGTTGTTTACTAAAAGTGTCGGTAAATTGTTCTCTCATCGCCACTTGGGATAAATTACCAGTCATATTTTTTCTTTTTTTTTTTCAGATCAAAATCGGATATAAGCAGATCGCGATGCTCAGAGCCCAGAGTATCTCCAGCCAGCGACACCGCTTCAGCAGATAGTCCCGACGTCGATGAAGCATCTCTCATTTTGGTAGCTGTGTTTTGGACGCAAAATGAGAACGATATTCTCTTTCGTGTGCCTGGCTGCTTTTGGGATCGTAGGGGTCACATGTTTCGAATCCTTCTGGTCTAAGGTAAGAGCTCCAAAGAAATCTGTTTCTAGTTAACACGTTCGTTCACTGGGTTTTCAGAGAATTTTTGAGTACAGAGTTTTATGGCAACAGGTCAAATACTCTAATGGATTTGGGGCACAGAGTTTAACAGCACTAGGTCAAATACTCATAGGGGTTTGGATTACAGTGTTTTATGGTAACAGGTCAAATACTCAAAGGGATTTGGAGTACAGAGTTTTATGGCAACAGGTTAAATACTTGAAGGGATTTGGGACAAGAGTTTTACAGCAACAGGTCAAATACTCAAAGGGATTTGGAGTACAGAGTTTTATTATTATTATTATTATTATTATTATTATTATTATTATTATTATTATCAATTGCTAAGCTACAACCCTAGTTGGAAAAGCCAGGGGCTCCAACAGGGAAATTAGCCAAGTAAGGAACGGAAACAATGGAAAAATAAATATTTTAAGAATATTAAAATAAATATTCCCTATATAAACTATGAAAACTTCAACAAAACATGAGGAAGAGAAATTAGATAGAATAGTGTCCCCGAGTGTACCCTCAAGCAAGAGAACTCTAACCCAAGAGAGTGGAAGACCATGGTACAGAGGCTATGGCACTACCCAAGACTAGAGAACAATGGTTTGATTTTGGAGTGTCCTTCTCCTAGAAGAGCTGCTTACCATAGCTAAAGAGTCTCTTCTACCCTTACCAAGAGGAAAGTGGCCACTGAACAATTACAGTGCAGTAGTTAACGCCTTTGGTGAATAAGAATTGTTTGGTAATCTCAGTGTTGTCAGGTGTAAGAGGACAGAGGAGAATCTGTAAAGAATATACCAGACTATTCGGTGTATGTGTAGGCAAAGGGAAAGTGAACCGTAACCAGAAAGAAGGATCCAATGTAGTACTGTCTGGCTAGTCAAAGAAACCCATAACTCTCTAGCGGTAGTATCTCAACGGATGGCTGGTGCCCTAGCCAACCTACTACATGAATACTTAAAGGGATTTGGAGTACAGAGCTTTATGGCAACAGATTAAATACTTAAAGCGATTTGATACAAAGAGTTTTACAGCAACAGGTCAAATACTCATAGGGATTTGGAGTACAGAGATTAAAGGGATTGGTGACAGTGTAACAGGTCAAATACTCAAAGAGATTTGGAGCAGAGTTTTATTCAGGTCAAATACTCAAAAGAGATTTGGAGTAGTTTTATAGCAACAGGTCAAATAATCAAAGGGGTTTGGAGCATAGAGTTTTACAGCAACAGATCAAATACGGAAAGAGATTTGGAGCAGAGATTTTATAGCAGCAGGTAAAATTCTGAATGCGATTTGGAGCACTGAGCTTTACAACAACAGGTCAAATATTCAAAGAGATTTGGAGCAGTATTTCATCAACTGAACAAATACTCAAAGAAATCTGGAGCATAATTTTTCACCAACAAATACAATACTCAAAAAGATTTGGAGCACAGTTTAATGGCATAAGGCAAAAACTCAAAGAGATTAGGAGCAGAGTTTTATAGCCTCAGGTCAAATACTCAGAGGGATTTCGAGCACAAAGTTTTACAGCAACAGATCATATACTGAAAGAGATTTGGATTACAGAGACTTACTGCAACAGATCAAATACTGAAAGAGATTTGGATCACAGACACTTACTGCAACAGATCAAATACTGAAAGAGATTTGGATCACAGAGATTTACTGCAACAGATCAAATACTGAAAGAGATTTGGAGCACAGAGTTTTACAGGAACAGATCAAATACTGAAAGAGATTTGGAGCACAGAGTTTTACAGCAACAGATCAAATACTGAAAGATATTTGGAGTACAGAGTTTTACAGTAACAAATCAAATACTGAAAGAGATTTGGAGCACAGAGTTTTACAGGAACAGATCAAATACTGAAAGAGATTTGGAGCACAGAGTTTTACAGTAACAAATCAAATACTGAAAGAGATTTGGAGCACAGAGTTTTATAGGAACAGATCAAATACTGAAAGAGATTTGGAGCACAGAGTTTTACAGCAACAGATCAAATACTGAAAGATATTTGGAGCACAGAGTTTCACAGCAACAGATCAAATACTGAAAGATATTTGGAGTACAGAGTTTAATGGCAACAGGTCAAATAAAGAGATTTGGAGCGGAGATTTTATAGCAACAGGTCAAATTCTGAAAGGGATTTGGAGCACGGAGATTTACAACAACAGGTCAAATACTTGGAGCAGAGTTTTTCATCAGCAGATCAAATGCTCAAAGAGATTTGGAGCAAAATTTTTTATCAGCATATCAAATACTCAGAGAGATATGGAGCAGAGTTTTTCATCAACAGATCAAATACTAAAAGAGATTTGGAGTGCAGTTTTTTGACAACAGATTAAATACTGAGAGATTTAGAGCACAGAGTTTTACAGCAACAGGTCAATTACTGATAAAGATTTGGAGCAAAGTACTTGGGTAGAATACAAAACTGCTGCGTGTGAATATAACTACCTGCTAAGAAGGAAAAAAAGTGAATACTATAAGAGAAGATAATCGAAGCATCAACAGACATAAATATGTCATATCGTCTCCTGAATAGTATAATGGGAAATGTAAAAGAAAAGAAGCTACCGGATGGATACAGTGACCAGGAACTAGCAAATTATTTTCTAGTATTCTTTAAAAACAAAATTGAAAAAATAACCAGGTCATTTGTAACTACTCAACATCAGATTAATGATACACCAGGCACAGACAAAATTAATACGATTTAACAACATAACACAAGATGACATCACCAGAATTATCAAGAGAGCAAAGAAAACAAACTGCGTGATCGATCCTATGCAAATATCTGAAGTAATTGAAGAGAGAGACTTTTCTAGCCTAGCCAAAATAATGATGAGAATAACAAATGCAAGCATTGATGAATGTAAGTTTCCTAAATCTGAAAAAATGGCTATAGTCGCACCAGTTCTGA
>NC_090744.1:42843531-42878531 GCF_036898095.1 Palaemon carinicauda
GGAAGGAGTGGAAGGGGGGAGGAAAGGAGGGGAAGGGAGTGGAAGGTGGGAGGAAAGGAGAGGGATGGGAGTGTGAAGGGGGAGGAAAGGAGGGGAAGGGAGTGGGAAGGTGGGAGGAAAGGAGGGGAAGGGATTGAATAGGAGGAGGAAAGGAGGGGGAAGGGAGTGAGAAGGAGGGAGGAAAGGAGAGGGATGGGAGTGTGAAGGGGGAGGAAAGGAGGGGAAGGGAGTGGGAAGGTGGGAGGAAAGGAGGAGGAGGGGATTGAATAGGAGGAGGAAAGGAGGGGGAAGGGAGTGAGAAGGAGGGAGGAAAGGAGAGGGATTGGAGTGTGAAGGGGGGAGGAAAGGAGGGGAAGGGAGTGGGAAGGTGGGAGGAAAGGAGGAGGAGGGGATTGAATAGGAGGAGGAAAGGAGGGGGAAGGGAGTGAGAAGGAGGGAGGAAAGGAGAGGGATGGGAGTGTGAAGGGGGAGGAAAGGAGGGGAAGGGAGTGGGAAGGTGGGAGGAAAGGAGGGGAAGGGATTGAATAGGAGGAGGAAAGGAGGGGGAAGGGAGTGAGAAGGAGGGAGGAAAGGAGAGGGATGGGAGTGTGAAGGGGGGAGGAAAGGAGGGGAAGGGAGTGGGAAGGTGGGAGGAAAGGAGGAGGAGGGGATTGAATAGGAGGAGGAAAGGAGGGGGAAGGGAGTGAGAAGGAGGGAGGAAAGGAGAGGGATTGGAGTGTGAAGGGGGGAGGAAAGGAGGGGAAGGGAGTGAGAAGGTGGGAGGAAAGGAGAGGGAGGGGAGTGTGAAGGGGGAGGAAAGGAGGGGAAGGGAGTGGGAAGGTGGGAGGAAAGGAGGGGAAGGGATTGAATAGGAGGAGGAAAGGAGGGGGAAGGGAGTGAGAAGGAGGGAGGAAAGGAGAGGGATGGGAGTGTGAAGGGGGAGGAAAGGAGGGGAAGGGAGTGGGAAGGTGGGAGGAAAGGAGGGGAAGGGATTGAATAGGAGGAGGAAAGGAGGGGGAAGGGAGTGAGAAGGAGGGAGGAAAGGAGAGGGATGGGAGTGTGAAGGGGGAGGAAAGGAGGGGAAGGGAGTGGGAAGGTGGGAGGAAAGGAGGGGAAGGGATTGAATAGGAGGAGGAAAGGAGGGGGAAGGGAGTGAGAAGGAGGGAGGAAAGGAGAGGGATGGGAGTGTGAAGGGGGAGGAAAGGAGGGGAAGGGAGTGGGAAGGTGGGAGGAAAGGAGGGGAGGGGATTGAATAGGAGGAGGAAAGGAGGGGGAAGGGAGTGAGAAGGAGGGAGGAAAGGAGAGGGATGGGAGTGTGAAGGGGGAGGAAAGGAGGGGAAGGGAGTGGGAAGGTGGGAGGAAAGGAGGGGAAGGGAGTGGAAGGGGGAGGAAAGGAGGGGAAGGGAGTGAATAGGAGGAGGAAAGGAGGGGAAGGGAGTGAGAAGGAGGGAGGAAAGGAGGGGAAGGGAGTGTGAAGGGGGAGGAAAGGAGGGGAAGGGAGTGGAAGGTGGGAGGAAAGGAGGGGAAGGGATTGAATAGGAGGAGGAAAGGAGGGGGAAGGGAGTGAGAAG
Organism: Palaemon carinicauda; assembly: GCF_036898095.1. NCBI lineage: Eukaryota > Metazoa > Arthropoda > Malacostraca > Decapoda > Palaemonidae > Palaemon > Palaemon carinicauda. The sequence goes on from NC_090744.1 coordinate 42,845,082, forward strand.
GAGGGAGGAAAGGAGAGGGATGGGAGTGTGAAGGGGGAGGAAAGGAGGGGAAGGGAGTGGGAAGGTGGGAGGAAAGGAGGGGAAGGGATTGAATAGGAGGAGGAAAGGAGGGGGAAGGGAGTGAGAAGGAGGGAGGAAAGGAGAGGGATGGGAGTGTGAAGGGGGAGGAAAGGAGGGGAAGGGAGTGGGAAGGTGGGAGGAAAGGAGGGGAAGGGATTGAATAGGAGGAGGAAAGGAGGGGGAAGGGAGTGAGAAGGAGGGAGGAAAGGAGAGGGATGGGAGTGTGAAGGGGGAGGAAAGGAGGGGAAGGGAGTGGGAAGGTGGGAGGAAAGGAGGGGAAGGGATTGAATAGGAGGAGGAAAGGAGGGGGAAGGGAGTGAGAAGGAGGGAGGAAAGGAGAGGGATGGGAGTGTGAAGGGGGAGGAAAGGAGGGGAAGGGAGTGGGAAGGTGGGAGGAAAGGAGGGGAGGGATTGAATAGGAGGAGGAAAGGAGGGGGAAGGGAGTGAGAAGGAGGGAGGAAAGGAGAGGGATGGGAGTGTGAAGGGGGAGGAAAGGAGGGGAAGGGAGTGGGAAGGTGGGAGGAAAGGAGGGGAAGGGATTGAATAGGAGGAGGAAAGGAGGGGGAAGGGAGTGAGAAGGAGGGAGGAAAGGAGAGGGATGGGAGTGTGAAGGGGGAGGAAAGGAGGGGAAGGGAGTGGGAAGGTGGGAGGAAAGGAGGGGAAGGGATTGAATAGGAGGAGGAAAGGAGGGGGAAGGGAGTGAGAAGGAGGGAGGAAAGGAGAGGGATGGGAGTGTGAAGGGGGAGGAAAGGAGGGGAAGGGAGTGGGAAGGTGGGAGGAAAGGAGGGGAAGGGATTGAATAGGAGGAGGAAAGGAGGGGGAAGGGAGTGAGAAGGAGGGAGGAAAGGAGAGGGATGGGAGTGTGAAGGGGGAGGAAAGGAGGGGAAGGGAGTGGGAAGGTGGGAGGAAAGGAGGGGAAGGGATTGAATAGGAGGAGGAAAGGAGGGGGAAGGGAGTGAGAAGGAGGGAGGAAAGGAGAGGGATGGGAGTGTGAAGGGGGAGGAAAGGAGGGGAAGGGAGTGGGAAGGTGGGAGGAAAGGAGGGGAAGGGAGTTGAATAGGAGGGAGGAAAGGAGGGGAAGGGAGTGAGAAGGAGGGAGGAAAGGAGAGGGATGGGAGTGTGAAGGGGGAGGAAAGGAGGGGAAGGGAGTGGGAAGGAGGGAGGAAAGGAGGGGAAGGGATTGAATAGGAGGAGGAAAGGAGGGGAAGGGAGTGAGAAGGAGGGAGGAAAGGAGAGGGATGGGAGTGTGAAGGGGGAGGAAAGGAGGGGAAGGGAGTGGGAAGGTGGGAGGAAAGGAGGGGAAGGGATTGAATAGGAGGAGGAAAGGAGGGGGAAGGGAGTGAGAAGGAGGGAGGAAAGGAGAGGGATGGGAGTGTGAAGGGGGAGGAAAGGAGGGGAAGGGAGTGGGAAGGTGGGAGGAAAGGAGGGGAAGGGATTGAATAGGAGGAGGAAAGGAGGGGGAAGGGAGTGAGAAGGAGGGAGGAAAGGAGAGGGATGGGAGTGTGAAGGGGGAGGAAAGGAGGGGAAGGGAGTGGGAAGGTGGGAGGAAAGGAGGGGAAGGGATTGAATAGGAGGAGGAAAGGAGGGGGAAGGGAGTGAGAAGGAGGGAGGAAAGGAGAGGGATGGGAGTGTGAAGGGGGAGGAAAGGAGGGGAAGGGAGTGGGAAGGTGGGAGGAAAGGAGGGGAAGGGATTGAATAGGAGGAGGAAAGGAGGGGGAAGGGAGTGAGAAGGAGGGAGGAAAGGAGAGGGATGGGAGTGTGAAGGGGGAGGAAAGGAGGGGAAGGGAGTGGGAAGGTGGGAGGAAAGGAGGGGAAGGGATTGAATAGGAGGAGGAAAGGAGGGGGAAGGGAGTGAGAAGGAGGGAGGAAAGGAGAGGGATGGGAGTGTGAAGGGGGAGGAAAGGAGGGGAAGGGAGTGGGAAGGTGGGAGGAAAGGAGGGGAAGGGATTGAATAGGAGGAGGAAAGGAGGGGGAAGGGAGTGAGAAGGAGGGAGGAAAGGAGAGGGATGGGAGTGTGAAGGGGGAGGAGAAGGAGGGAGAAGGGAGGGATGGGAGGTGGGAGGGAGGGAGGAAAGGAGGGGAAGGGATTGAATAGGAGGAGGAAAGGAGGGGGAAGGGAGTGAGAAGGAGGGAGGAAAGGAGAGGGATGGGAGTGTGAAGGGGGAGGAAAGGAGGGGAAGGGAGTGGGAAGGTGGGAGGAAAGGAGGGGAAGGGATTGAATAGGAGGAGGAAAGGAGGGGGAAGGGAGTGAGAAGGAGGGAGGAAAGGAGAGGGATGGGAGTGTGAAGGGGGAGGAAAGGAGGGGAAGGGAGTGGGAAGGTGGGAGGAAAGGAGGGGAAGGGATTGAATAGGAGGAGGAAAGGAGGGGGAAGGGAGTGAGAAGGAGGGAGGAAAGGAGAGGGATGGGAGTGTGAAGGGGGAGGAAAGGAGGGGAAGGGAGTGGGAAGGTGGGAGGAAAGGAGGGGAAGGGATTGAATAGGAGGAGGAAAGGAGGGGGAAGGGAGTGAGAAGGAGGGAGGAAAGGAGAGGGATGGGAGTGTGAAGGGGGAGGAAAGGAGGGGAAGGGAGTGGGAAGGTGGGAGGAAAGGAGGGGAAGGGATTGAATAGGAGGAGGAAAGGAGGGGGAAGGGAGTGAGAAGGAGGGAGGAAAGGAGAGGGATGGGAGTGTGAAGGGGGAGGAAAGGAGGGGAAGGGAGTGGGAAGGTGGGAGGAAAGGAGGGGAAGGGATTGAATAGGAGGAGGAAAGGAGGGGGAAGGGAGTGAGAAGGAGGGAGGAAAGGAGAGGGATGGGAGTGTGAAGGGGGAGGAAAGGAGGGGAAGGGAGTGGGAAGGTGGGAGGAAAGGAGGGGAAGGGATTGAATAGGAGGAGGAAAGGAGGGGGAAGGGAGTGAGAAGGAGGGAGGAAAGGAGAGGGATGGGAGTGTGAAGGGGGAGGGGAGAAGGAGGGAGGAAAGGAGGGGAAGGGATTGAATAGGAGGAGGAAAGGAGGGGGAAGGGAGTGAGAAGGAGGGAGGAAAGGAGAGGGATGGGAGTGTGAAGGGGGGGAAAGGAGGGAGGAAAGGAGGAGGAGGGGATTGAATAGGAGGAGGAAAGGAGGGGGAAGGGAGTGAGAAGGAGGGAGGAAAGGAGAGGGATGGGAGTGTGAAGGGGGGGAGAAGGAGGGGAGGAAAGGTGGGAGGAAAGGAGGGGAAGGGATTGAATAGGAGGAGGAAAGGAGGGGGAAGGGAGTGAGAAGGAGGGAGGAAAGGAGAGGGATGGGAGTGTGAAGGGGGAGGAAAGGAGGGGAAGGGATTGAATAGGAGGAGGAAAGGAGGGGGAAGGGAGTGAGAAGGAGGGAGGAAAGGAGAGGGATGGGAGTGTGAAGGGGGGGGAGAAGGAGGGGAAGGGAAAGGAGGAGGAGGGGATTGAATAGGAGGAGGAAAGGAGGGGGAAGGGAGTGAGAAGGAGGGAGGAAAGGAGAGGGATGGGAGTGTGAAGGGGGGGGAGAAGGAGGGAGGAAAGGAGGAGGAGGGGATTGAATAGGAGGAGGAAAGGAGGGGGAAGGGAGTGAGAAGGAGGGAGGAAAGGAGAGGGATGGGAGTGTGAGGGAAGGGGGGAGGGGAAGGAGTGGGAAGGTGGGAGGAAAGGAGGGGAAGGGATTGAATAGGAGGAGGAAAGGAGGGGGAAGGGAGTGAGAAGGAGGGAGGAAAGGAGAGGGATGGGAGTGTGAAGGGGGGGGAGAAGGAGGGAAGAAAGGAGGAGGAGGGGATTGAATAGGAGGAGGAAAGGAGGGGGAAGGGAGTGAGAAGGAGGGAGGAAAGGAGAGGGATGGGAGTGTGAAGGGGGGGGGAGAAGGAGGGAGGAAAGGAGGAGGAGGGGATTGAATAGGAGGAGGAAAGGAGGGGGAAGGGAGTGAGAAGGAGGGAGGAAAGGAGAGGGATGGGAGTGTGAAGGGGGAGGAAAGGAGGGGAAGGAGTGGGAAGGTGGGAGGAAAGGAGGGGAAGGGATTGAATAGGAGGAGGAAAGGAGGGGGAAGGGAGTGAGAAGGAGGGAGGAAAGGAGAGGGATGGGAGTGTGAAGGGGGGGAGAAGGAGGGAGGAAAGGAGGAGGAGGGGATTGAATAGGAGGAGGAAAGGAGGGGGAAGGGAGTGAGAAGGAGGGAGGAAAGGAGAGGGATGGGAGTGTGAAGGGGGAGGAAAGGAGGGGAAGGGAGGGGAGGTGGGAGGAAAGGAGGGGAAGGGATTGAATAGGAGGAGGAAAGGAGGGGGAAGGGAGTGAGTAGGAGGGAGGAAAGGAGAGGGATGGGAGTGTGAAGGGGGGGAGAGGAGGAGGAAAGGAGGGGAAGGGATTGAATAGGAGGAGGAAAGGAGGGGGAAGGGAGTGAGAAGGAGGGAGGAAAGGAGAGGGATGGGAGTGTGAAGGGGGAGGAAAGGAGGGGAAGGGAGTGGGAAGGTGGGAGGAAAGGAGGGGAAGGGATTGAATAGGAGGAGGAAAGGAGGGGGAAGGGAGTGAGAAGGAGGGAGGAAAGGAGAGGGATGGGAGTGTGAAGGGGGAGGAAAGGAGGGGAAGGGAGTGGGAAGGTGGGAGGAAAGGAGGGGAAGGGATTGAATAGGAGGAGGAAAGGAGGGGGAAGGGAGTGAGAAGGAGGGAGGAAAGGAGAGGGATGGGAGTGTGAAGGGGGAGGAAAGGAGGGGAAGGGAGTGGGAAGGTGGGAGGAAAGGAGGGGAAGGGATTGAATAGGAGGAGGAAAGGAGGGGGAAGGGAGTGAGAAGGAGGGAGGAAAGGAGAGGGATGGGAGTGTGAAGGGGGAGGAAAGGAGGGGAAGGGAGTGGGAAGGTGGGAGGAAAGGAGGGGAAGGGATTGAATAGGAGGAGGAAAGGAGGGGGAAGGGAGTGAGAAGGAGGGAGGAAAGGAGAGGGATGGGAGTGTGAAGGGGGAGGAAAGGAGGGGAAGGGAGTGGGAAGGTGGGAGGAAAGGAGGGGAAGGGATTGAATAGGAGGAGGAAAGGAGGGGGAAGGGAGTGAGAAGGAGGGAGGAAAGGAGAGGGATGGGAGTGTGAAGGGGGAGGAAAGGAGGGGAAGGGAGTGGGGAAGGTGGGAGGAAAGGAGGGGAAGGGATTGAATAGGAGGAGGAAAGGAGGGGGAAGGGAGTGAGAAGGAGGGAGGAAAGGAGAGGGATGGGAGTGTGAAGGGGGGGGAGAAGGAGGGAGGAAAGGAGGAGGAGGGGATTGAATAGGAGGAGGAAAGGAGGGGGAAGGGAGTGAGAAGGAGGGAGGAAAGGAGAGGGATTGGAGTGGGAAGGAAGGGGAGAAGGAGGGAGGAAAAGAGGGGAAGGGATTGAATAGGAGGAGGAAAGGAGGGGGAAGGGAGTGAGAAGGAGGGAGGAAAGGAGAGGGATGGGAGTGTGAAGGGGGGGGAGAAGGAGGGAGGAAAGGAGGAGGAGGGGATTGAATAGGAGGAGGAAAGGAGGGGGAAGGGAGTGAGAAGGAGGGAGGAAAGGAGAGGGATGGGAGTGTGAAGGGGGGGGAGAAGGAGGGAGGAAAGGAGGAGGAGGGGATTGAATAGGAGGAGGAAAGGAGGGGGAAGGGAGTGAGAAGGAGGGAGGAAAGGAGAGGGATGGGAGTGTGAAGGGGGAGGAAAGGAGGGGAAGGGAGTGGGAAGGTGGGAGGAAAGGAGGGGAAGGGATTGAATAGGAGGAGGAAAGGAGGGGGAAGGGAGTGAGAAGGAGGGAGGAAAGGAGAGGGATGGGAGTGTGAAGGGGGGAGGAAAGGAGGGGAAGGGAGTGGGAAGGTGGGAGGAAAGGAGGAGGAGGGGATTGAATAGGAGGAGGAAAGGAGGGGGAAGGGAGTGAGAAGGAGGGAGGAAAGGAGAGGGATTGGGAGTGTGAAGGGGGGGGGAGAAGGAGGGAGGAAAGGAGGAGGAGGGGATTGAATAGGAGGAGGAAAGGAGGGGGAAGGGAGTGAGAAGGAGGGAGGAAAGGAGAGGGATTGGGAGTGGGAAGGGGGGGGAGAAGGAGGGAGGAAAGGAGGGGAAGGGATTGAATAGGAGGAGGAAAGGAGGGGGAAGGGAGTGAGAAGGAGGGAGGAAAGGAGAGGGATGGGAGTGTGAAGGGGGAGGGAAAGGAGGGGAAGGGAGTGGGAAGGTGGGAGGAAAGGTGGGGAAGGGATTGAATAGGAGGAGGAAAGGAGGGGGAAGGGAGTGAGAAGGAGGGAGGAAAGGAGAGGGATGGGAGTGTGAAGGGGGGGGAGAAGGAGGGAGGAAGGAGGAGGAGGGGATTGAATAGGAGGAGGAAAGGAGGGGGAAGGGAGTGAGAAGGAGGGAGGAAAGGAGAGGGATGGGAGTGTGAAGGGGGGGGAGAAGGAGGGAGGAAAGGAGGAGGAGGGGATTGAATAGGAGGAGGAAAGGAGGGGGAAGGGAGTGAGAAGGAGGGAGGAAAGGAGAGGGATGGGAGTGTGAAGGGGGAGGAAAGGAGGGGAAGGGAGTGGGAAGGTGGGAGGAAAGGAGGAGGAGGGGATTGAATAGGGGGAGGAAAGGAGGGGGAAGGGAGTGAGAAGGAGGGAGGAAAGGAGAGGGATGGGAGTGTGAAGGGGGAGGAAAGGAGGGGAAGGGAGTGGGAAGGTGGGAGGAAAGGAGGAGGAAGGGATTGGGAAGGAGGGAGGAAAGTAATGGAAAGGGAGTAAGAGGGAGGAGGAAAGGAGGGGAAGGGAGTGATAAGGAGGAAGGAAGGGAAGGGGAATGGAGTGGGAAGGAGAAGGAAAGGAGGGGGAAGCGAGTTAGAGGGAAGAGGATAGGATGGGAAGAGAAGGGGAAAGGGGGGGAGGAAAGAGGAGGAAGGGATTCTGAAGGAGAGGAAGTGAGGGGAAAGGGGGGAGGAAAGGAGGGGAGGGGAGTGGGAAGGGGCTAGGAAGGTTGGAGGAAGGGAGTGAGATGAGGGAGGAAAGGAGGGGGAAAAGGAGTGAGAGGGAGGAGGAAAGGAGGGGAAGGTAGTGGGAAGAGGGGAGGAAAGGAGGAGGAGGAAGGGAGTGGGAAGGTGGGAGGAAAGGAGGAAGAAGGGATTGAGAAGGAGTAGGAAATGAGTGGGAAGGTGGGAGGAAAGGAGGGGAAGGGAGAGGGAAGGGGGTAAGAAAATTTGAGGAAGGGAATGAGAAGAAGGGAGGAAAGGAGGGGAGAGGGAGTGAGAGGGAGGAGGAAAGGAGAAGAAGGGAGTGGGAAGGGGGGAGGGAAGGAGGAGGAAAGCAGTGGGAAGGTGGGAGGAAAGGAGGAGGAAGGAATCGAGAAGAAAGAGGAAAGGAGGGAGGAAGGGAGGGAGAAGGAGGGAGGATAGGAAGGGTATGGGAGTGTGCAAGGGGGGAAGAATGGAGGGGAAGGGTTCCTCTGAGTGTTATCAGAGGATACCGATGATTCCCTCCGGAGTCGCCGGAGGTGCTTCCATTCATTCACCTTTGATTTGGCCTAATTCTAGAAAATGAAAGATGTGATTCCTTGAAGCCGACATTTGAGGGCTCCGGAGACTTTTGCGTCTTTGTAAATCATATACTGTCACCAGGAAATGGTGGAACGGATGATAGAATTCCGAGGGAGTTTTCTCTTCCGATCTCTAGAAGCAGATGTCTTTATTCAGTACATTACCAGATACTCTCGACATAGTCCCAATTGACAATTTTGGTGAATTACCGATTCATGATATGAATCCACAAAATTCTCAAATCTAACTTGTGATTTCCAGATCCTTTGATCATAAATATTTAAGCGATCTTGAAGTCGTGTTAATTCTTCTGAAGCCTTTGATGCCACCGTGTGACTTTCGAGAGAAGTAGAAGTGTCTATAGCCTCTATGAAAAATCCATATGATCATAATGTCTTCAAGAGATTGTTGGAATGCAAGAGAAGGGACATCTGTCTTTTTTCTAATATAAAGCTGAATCAAAATAGAGCATGAAAGCACCTCCGGCGATTCTGGAGGAATCAAAGGTTCTCGATTTAGCCGGGGGAGACCACCTTTGGTGCCTCCCGGAGGCCGGAGGAGCCGAAAGACCCCATTTCCCACCAAGAAAGCCTTTCGCTGAGGTTTCTTTCTGGAGGGCGAGGAGCTGATTTGTGGAAGTTATCCGTTCTGCTATTGGACGCTTCTAATTTCTAATTGATATAAAAATATTTCATTGTCATCGAACTATGTTTTATTTCAAAACTAATCTATTCTGCAGTATTCACACACTAACACAAAACACATATGCACATACACACCACACACACACACGCACAGACACACACACACACACACACCATATATATATATATATATATATATATATATATATATATATATTATATATATATATATATGTTATCAGCACTCATATTCTCCTCTTGGGTCGGTAGACATTCGAATTCCCAGAACGACTAATTTAGGCCGACGCTAAGTATAAAACCATGATTATCTTTCCCGTTGTCCACTAGATTCTGAGAGAGAGAGAGAGAGAGAGAGAGAGAGAAGGAGAGAGAGAGAGAGAGAGAGAGAGAGAGAGAGAGAGAGAGAGAAAAATATCAGGGATCTTGTCCATATGATAATATTTAAAGATTGATTTTATTACCTGGGCGTCGCAACTATAAAAGGCATTGACACTAGGCGGCGTCATAACTGACACTGACAGGGTCACTGACGCCTCAAGGTAGAATGAAACCGCAGTAAAAAGTTTTTTAATCATCATATCATATCTCCGAAAACGGAGAGGACTTTGGAGGATTTTGGAACGATTAAGTCTGAATATATTTGGCAAGTCTAAATTTCTGATATCATTATGTAAATATTTAGGAAATTATACGTAACTGAATTTTAAACTCTTGTTCACAGGAATTACAATTTATTTCACAATAGAGAAAAAAAGTATTTTTCTAAATGATTCCTAATTGTTATTTTGATTAACATTTAATTGTTTGAAGCTGAAAACGTTATTTTCCATTACATTCATTTTATTGCGCCTAAAGCCTCCGACTGAGTTCTTCAAGATTTCCTTTGGAACTCCAGAAGAAATTCGCTATTTTGAACAAATAATTTCATACAAATTATAACTTATAGATGCAAATATTTATAGACGTAATCAATAATATTTCTATGTAAAGTAAAAGTTATTTTCTTATTAAAACTTTTAGTTAATATAATATTTATGTCTACTGACTCAAAATATTTCATAACATTGTTTAGTAGGTTGGCCAGGGCACCAGCCACCCGTTGAGATACTACCGCTAGAGAGTTATAGGGTCTTTTGACTGGCCAGATTGTACAACATTGGATCCTTCTCTCTGGTTATGGTTCATTTCCCCTTGGTTCATTTCCCCTTGCCTACACAGACACACACTGAATAGTCTGTCCTATTTTTTACATATTTTCGTCTGTCCTCATACGCCTGACAACACAGATTACAAAATAATTCTTCTTCACTCAGCGGGTTACTGCACTAATTGATCAGTGGCCACTTTCCACTTGGTAAGGGTAGAAGAGACTCTTTAGCTATGGTAAGCAGCTCTTCTAGTATAAAGACACTCCAAAATCTAACCATTATTCTCTAGTCTTCGGTAGTGCTATAGCCTCTGTACTATGGTCTTCCACTGTCTTGGGTTAGTGTTCTCTTGCTTGAGGGTACACTCGAGTACACTTTTCTATCTTATTTCTCTTCTTCTTGTTTAGTTTATATAGGAGATATTTATTTCAATATTGTTACTCTTCTTGAAATATTCTATTTTCCTTTTTTCCTTTCCTCACTGGGCTATTTTCCCAGTTGGAGCCTCCGGGCTCCAACAGGGAACCTGCTTTTCTAACTAGGGTTGTAGCTTAGCTATTAATGATAATAATAATAATAATTCGTATAACGTCTACAAAGTCTTCTCACTCTTCAGGGACATAAGAGAATTATTGATTAAAATTTTCGCTCTCTTGTCTAGTCTGTTCATCGTTTTCTTGCTGCGCCATCATCATTATTTCCTTTACTAGCTTCAATTGCTATGAGCGATCATACTAAAATATCATAATAACTCCAATCTGTAGTGGCCAGCGCGTTGATGAAAGATGGCCAAGCACCAGACAAGAATAATGACATGTCTGATGCCTTTGTCCTGCAGTAGACTAGTGACAGTTATATTTGTTACATTCAAATATCAATAATTATATCATAAAGTGATATTTATGCTCTTTACTATTTTTCAAAAGCAAATAGACATCAAGAGTAACTTTATACTCACACACACACACACATACACACATATATATATATATATATATATATATATATATGTGTGTGTGTGTGTGTGTGTATATATATGTGTATATATATATATATGTGTGTGTGTGTAGGGGGTTATACGTGTGCATGTGTTTGCGTGTGTGTATATATATATATATATATATATATATATATATATATATACATACATATGTATATATATATATATATATATATATATACCTCTTATCTCTTGTGTATATATATTTTTATACATATGTATATATATATATATATATATATATATATATATATATCTATATATCTATATATATACATATATACATATATATCTATATATCTATATATATACATATATACATATATATACACACGCACACGTACAACCCCCTGAACACACACACACACACACACACACATATATATATATATATATATATAAGGATGAAGAGGACAGCAAGAAGACTTCGGATCATCTTACATATTTATTCAACACCAACGTTTCGGGAATCCATTCCCATCATCAGGGCTACATAAAACATGAAATTATGTTTACATTAGAAATTAATCATACATTTTTGCTTAAAATTGCTTTGGTATAAAAAATATTAAAAAACGGTTAAAAGAATCAAAATACAGGAACCTAGACGGTATATAAAAAACATGTGGCTAACAGAGGTCCTTTACAATTATGATGATAAAAACACTTGTGATCAAAATGGAATAAAAAATATACATATATGTAAATGAATGGTCGAACTTACTGTCAAGAGATGTGGCTGAAAACTATAGGAATATTTGAGAAAATTCTTGAAGAAAATGCTTTAACTACGAACAAAAAATAGATCAACAAGGGATGATAGGTAATGGTAGTTAGGCAATATGTAATGGTGTGGAGGTGGTTTGATTATTTAAGGAAGGGGACAGTTTATTTATATAGAGAGATTCTAAGAGAAGGAGCGAAAGGCAATCGGATGTTTGGGAAAGAATTTCGAAATGGTTGTATTGTATATGAGTTTTACATGAGTTTGAATGATTTCTTATAGAGGAAAATTCTTGGGATTTTAATACGGAACCAGTGCGATGACTGACACCCCTATGGGAATCGATGCGGACCTTCAGTAATCGTCGGGTAGACCCGATATAGTTTCCAAAATTACATTTTGGACAAGTATACTTGTAAACAACGAAGGACCGCATCAACTCTGGGAGGGTGTCTTTGAACCTGAAAAGTTTGCCAATATTTAAAGGGTTTTTTAATATAAACTTAAAATTCACATATGGGTACAGAGTGCTGAGGGCTGTGGTGAGCTCGTTTCTGAAAAGAGCATTTTTAACATAAGGCAGTGATACATACATTAGTTTTTTGGGAACTTCAGGACATTTATATTTAGGCTGAAAAATACCATTAAGAAATTTATTAACAATTTTGTCATAGAGGTGTGAAGGATAACAATTGTATGTAAAATATGTTTTTAAAAATGAAATTTCTTTATGAAAATTATGCCAGTCCGAACATAAGGAATATGCTCTAAATAAAAGGGTTTGAATAGAGTTAATCTTGAATGATTTCGAACAACTGCTAAAAAAATTAAGACCCAAACCAGTGTATGTCTCTTTTCTAAAAATACCTGTAAGAAATCCTCTATTTGAACGTGAAATGTTTATGTCAAGGAATGGCAACTGGTTATCTTTTTCTATTTCCATGGTAAACTTAATGTTTGGGTGAATTCTATTTACATATTCTAAAAATTTGTCAGCATGGGATTTTTCTCTAAATAGCAAAAAAGTGTCGTCAACGTATCTCTTATAGAAACTAGGACGAAATGCTTCCGGACATTGTCCAAGGTATATTTCCTCCAAGTGGCACATGAATATATTGGCAAATGTAGGACCTAAGGGCGACCCCATTGCCATTCCATCAACCTGTTTGAATAATTTGGTATTAAAAACAAAATGAATATCTATTACTGAAAGTTCAAGGAGTTTTCTGAAACTGTTTGAATCAAAGCCGTTGAATAAGGTAATTTCGGTAGGAAAAAGCTTGTTGAGTATAATTTCTATTGTTTCATGAAGGGGCACGTTAGTAAACAAAGATTCTACATCCAAGCTAACCATAATTGAGTTACTATCTTGTTCAAGTATTTCGGGAATGAACTTGGCGGAGTTTTGAAGAGTAAATTGATTATTGGTTAAATGACTAAGGAGAGGAACTAGGAATTTGGCTAAGTGATAATTTGGCGAGTTATAAGCTGCTAAAATAGGCCTGAGGGGTACATTAGTCTTATGGACCTTAGGAAGTCCATACAGAACACTAAAAGAAGATCCTGAACTATATAATGATTGATAAGACTGTTCGGACAACATACCTTTATCTTTGAGTAGTTTTAATGTGCGGTTTATTTTATCTTCAACTTTAAAAATTAGGCTATATTGGAGATCACCAACTTCTAAAAATTTACTGGAATCTGATAAAACATTATTCATTTTCTGGATATAGTCACTGTGGTTAAGAATAACAACGCCTTTACCTTTATCTGGTCTGCAAATAACAATATTCCTGTTTTGTGAGAGTTTCTTGAGCACTGTAAAATCATCTTGTTTAAAAAAGGGAAACCAATTGGTGGCTTTCAAAGAAGAAAACACCCTATGGGCAATATCATGAATTGACTGTTGGGTTGCTTCTAAGTTAATATGTGCAGGAAGATTTCGAATGCAGTGAAAAAACCGTTCAAATGATAGAAAAAATTGATAAAAGTTTGGTTTAAAATTTGGAAGGCAAAAATCAAGTCCTTGAACTTTCAGTAATAGATATTCATTTTGTTTTTAATACCAAATTATTCAAACAGGTTGATGGAATGGCAATGGGGTCGCCCTTAGGTCCTACATTTGCCAATATATTCATGTGCCACTTGGAGGAAATATACCTTGGACAATGTCCGGAAGCATTTCGTCCTAGTTTCTATAAGAGATACGTTGACGACACTTTTTTGCTATTTAGAGAAAAATCCCATGCTGACAAATTTTTAGAATATGTAAATAGAATTCACCCAAACATTAAGTTTACCATGGAAATAGAAAAAGATAACCAGTTGCCATTCCTTAACATAAACATTTCACGTTCAAATAGAGGATTTCTTACAGGTATTTTCAGAAAAGAGACATACACTGGTTTGGGTCTTAATTTTTTTAGCAGTTGTTCGAAATCATTCAAGATTAACTCTATTCAAACCCTTTTATTTAGAGCATATTCCTTATGTTCGGACTGGCATAATTTTCATAAAGAAATTTCATTTTTAAAAACATATTTTACATACAATTGTTATCCTTCACACCTCTATGACAAAATTGTTAATACATTTCTTAATGGTATTTTTCAGCCTAAATATAAATGTCCTGAAGTTCCCAAAAAACTAATGTATGTATCACTGCCTTATGTTAAAAATGCTCTTTTCAGAAACGAGCTCACCACAGCCCTCAGCACTCTGTACCCATATGTGAATTTTAAGTTTATATTAAAAAACCCTTTAAATATTGGCAAACTTTTCAGGTTCAAAGACACCCTCCCAGAGTTGATGCGGTCCTTCGTTGTTTACAAGTATACTTGTCCAAAATGTAATTTTGGAAACTATATCGGGTCTACCCGACGATTACTGAAGGTCCGCATCGATTCCCATAGGGGTGTCAGTCATCGCACTGGTTCCGTATTAAAATCCCAAGAATTTTCCTCTATAAGAAATCATTCAAACTCATGTAAAACTCATATACAATACAACCATTTCGAAATTCTTTCCCAAACATCCGATTGCCTTTCGCTCCTTCTCTTAGAATCTCTCTATATAAAGAAACTGTCCCCTTCCTTAAATAATCAAACCACCTCCACACCATTACATATTGCCTAACTACCATTACCTATCATCCCTTGTTGATCTATTTTTTGTTCGTAGTTAAAGCATTTTCTTCAAGAATTTTCTCAAATATTCCTATAGTTTTCAGCCACATCTCTTGACAGTAAGTTCGACCATTCATTTACATATATGTATATTTTTTATTCCATTTTGATCACAAGTGTTTTTATCATCATAATTGTAAAGGACCTCTGTTAGCCACATGTTTTTTATATACCGTCTAGGTTCCTGTATTTTGATTCTTTTAACCGTTTTTTAATATTTTTTATACCAAAGCAATTTTAAGCAAAAATGTATGATTAATTTCTAATGTAAACATAATTTCATGTTTTATGTAGCCCTGATGATGGGAATGGATTCCCGAAACGTTGGTGTTGAATAAATATGTAAGATGATCCGAAGTCTTCTTGCTGTCCTCTTCATCCTTAAACTTAAGCTTGCCAGAAGCGAAAATGTTACTAGTTATATTCAGCGGATATACGATGGCTCCACTCTCCGGCTTTACCGACGTCTTGAGTCCTCGGACAAGAAATGGAAGAAGGCCCAACTTGATCACGATTTTTTGCTATATTGTAAGATGAGTAATATTGTGCCTAATTTCATCAAGTTTAAATTATATAGATCTTCACTATATAACTCTGATTTTTATAGAACTGCTACTCAGTCCCTCTTAGACATTGAAATTGATTTTAAATCCAAATCTATCAATAGATTGAAAGGCTCAGTGTCCTCCCTGTCACATTCATTGTACAACACTTTGTCCCCGCTCGATGGTTTTTATGTTAGATCACTTTTAAGTAGAAATATTAAACAGTATACCCTAAATATAACAGAGGTTCATAAACGTAAACTTTTAAAATTAGGTGTCTGCCAAGATTCCTTTCTCCCAAGGATGTTGTTTTTAATTACTCTGACTACGTTCTGTCTAAAAAAGAAGAATTTTTACTTTCTTTAGGACTTGATTTTTGCCTTCCAAATTTTAAACCAAACTTTTATCAATTTTTTCTATCATTTGAACGGTTTTTTCACTGCATTCGAAATCTTCCTGCACATATTAACTTAGAAGCAACCCAACAGTCAATTCATGATATTGCCCATAGGGTGTTTTCTTCTTTGAAAGCCACCAATTGGTTTCCCTTTTTTAAACAAGATGATTTTACAGTGCTCAAGAAACTCTCACAAAACAGGAATATTGTTATTTGCAGACCAGATAAAGGTAAAGGCGTTGTTATTCTTAACCACAGTGACTATATCCAGAAAATGAATAATGTTTTATCAGATTCCAGTAAATTTTTAGAAGTTGGTGATCTCCAATATAGCCTAATTTTTAAAGTTGAAGATAAAATAAACCGCACATTAAAACTACTCAAAGATAAAGGTATGTTGTCCGAACAGTCTTATCAATCATTATATAGTTCAGGATCTTCTTTTAGTGTTCTGTATGGACTTCCTAAGGTCCATAAGACTAATGTACCCCTCAGGCCTATTTTAGCAGCTTATAACTCGCCAAATTATCACTTAGCCAAATTCCTAGTTCCTCTCCTTAGTCATTTAACCAATAATCAATTTACTCTTCAAAACTCCGCCAAGTTCATTCCCGAAATACTTGAACAAGATAGTAACTCAATTATGGTTAGCTTGGATGTAGAATCTTTGTTTACTAACGTGCCCCTTCATGAAACAATAGAAATTATACTCAACAAGCTTTTTCCTACCGAAATTACCTTATTCAACGGCTTTGATTCAAACAGTTTCAGAAAACTCCTTGAACTTTCAGTAATAGATATTCATTTTGTTTTTAATACCAAATTATTCAAACAGGTTGATGGAATGGCAATGGGGTCGCCCTTAGGTCCTACATTTGCCAATATATTCATGTGCCACTTGGAGGAAATATACCTTGGACAATGTCCGGAAGCATTTCGTCCTAGTTTCTATAAGAGATACGTTGACGACACTTTTTTGCTATTTAGAGAAAAATCCCATGCTGACAAATTTTTAGAATATGTAAATAGAATTCACCCAAACATTAAGTTTACCATGGAAATAGAAAAAGATAACCAGTTGCCATTCCTTGACATAAACATTTCACGTTCAAATAGAGGATTTCTTACAGGTATTTTTAGAAAAGAGACATACACTGGTTTGGGTCTTAATTTTTTTAGCAGTTGTTCGAAATCATTCAAGATTAACTCTATTCAAACCCTTTTATTTAGAGCATATTCCTTATGTTCGGACTGGCATAATTTTCATAAAGAAATTTCATTTTTAAAAACATATTTTACATACAATTGTTATCCTTCACACCTCTATGACAAAATTGTTAATACATTTCTTAATGGTATTTTTCAGCCTAAATATAAATGTCCTGAAGTTCCCAAAAAACTAATGTATGTATCACTGCCTTATGTTAAAAATGCTCTTTTCAGAAACGAGCTCACCACAGCCCTCAGCACTCTGTACCCATATGTGAATTTTAAGTTTATATTAAAAAACCCTTTAAATATTGGCAAACTTTTCAGGTTCAAAGACACCCTCCCAGAGTTGATGCGGTCCTTCGTTGTTTACAAGTATACTTGTCCAAAATGTAATTTTGGAAACTATATCGGGTCTACCCGACGATTACTGAAGGTCCGCATCGATTCCCATAGGGGTGTCAGTCATCGCACTGGTTCCGTATTAAAATCCCAAGAATTTTCCTCTATAAGAAATCATTCAAACTCATGTAAAACTCATATACAATACAACCATTTCGAAATTCTTTCCCAAACATCCGATTGCCTTTCGCTCCTTCTCTTAGAATCTCTCTATATAAAGAAACTGTCCCCTTCCTTAAATAATCAAACCACCTCCACACCATTACATATTGCCTAACTACCATTACCTATCATCCCTTGTTGATCTATTTTTTGTTCGTAGTTAAAGCATTTTCTTCAAGAATTTTCTCAAATATTCCTATAGTTTTCAGCCACATCTCTTGACAGTAAGTTCGACCATTCATTTACATATATGTATATTTTTTATTCCATTTTGATCACAAGTGTTTTTATCATCATAATTGTAAAGGACCTCTGTTAGCCACATGTTTTTTATATACCGTCTAGGTTCCTGTATTTTGATTCTTTTAACCGTTTTTTAATATTTTTTATACCAAAGCAATTTTAAGCAAAAATGTATGATTAATTTCTAATGTAAACATAATTTCATGTTTTATGTAGCCCTGATGATGGGAATGGATTCCCGAAACGTTGGTGTTGAATAAATATGTAAGATGATCCGAAGTCTTCTTGCTGTCCTCTTCATCCTTAAACTTAAGCTTTCCAGAAGCGAAAATGTTACTATATATATATATATATATATATATATATATATATATATATATATATATATATATATATATATATATATATATATATATATCATCATCATCTCCTCGTACGCCTATCTACGTAAAGAGTTTCAGTTTGATTTCACCAATCACCTCTATCTTGAGCTTTTAAATCCAAGGTTCTCCATTCATCGTCTCCTATTTCACACTTCATAGTTCCCAGCATGTAGGCCTGGGTCTTCCAGTTCTTTTCAGTGCCCGGTGGAGCCCAGTTGAATGCTTGGTGAACTAATCTTTTTGGGTGAGCGCGAAGAACATGCCCAAACCATCTTCATCTACCCCTCGCCATGATCTCATCCACATATGACATTCAAGCAATCTCTCTATCTTTCAATAGTAAATAGATGTCAAAAGTGAATTTACACACACACACACACATATATATATATATATATATATATATATATATATATATATATATATATATATATATACATATATATATATATATATATATATATATATATGTGTATATATATATATATATATCGTATCATGTAAAATATTCGAAAACAATTATTCGAAAATTATTATTCGAAAAACAGCTATTCGAATGAAAAACTGTTCGAAAGAAAGTTATTCGAAAGGACAAATATACGAATTGATGAATATTCGAAATGTTTCAACGTAACGCAATCATTCATTTTTTTAGTGGTAATAAACTGTGTGAAGGACATCAAGCACCAAGGACTTCATTTCTTCGGAATATTGCAGCCCTTCAGTGATGGCCGAATACATTGCAAGTGAAAAAGGCAAGCCTATGATTAAAATCGATGGTTTCATATTCGCGAAAGACAAACAAGTTGGTAACAAGATATATTGGAAATGCAATAAGTTTGCATCATATTGCAAAAGCCGAACAATTACTGATGATGGTGAAGTGATTAAAGTTCCTCGTGAACATAATCATTCTGGTGATGCCGTAAATACAGAAGTGAGTAGTTTTATGAACAAATTAAGTGAAAGTGCCGCGCAAGCTTTACCACAAATAATCTCTATAAAAGAGAACTATTCATACCGTAAGAGAAAAAGAAAGAGCAGGTTTAGCTAATCCAATTCATGGTAGGGAAATTGTTTTAACAACTGAGCAAACTAAAAGTCATAAAGGGGAGCAGTTTTTGGTATATGATTGCGGCCGTTACGATGATAGGAATCTTATATTTGCAACTCAGAATGATTTGAGTCCACTTGAGAAGAGTGAAAATTTACAAGTGGACGCAACATTTGAAACTGTACCTCAGCTATTAGAACAATTATATACTGTATATGCTGTGAAGAATAACTATACCATTCCTTTGGTCTACGCTTTACTTCCAGATAAAAGGGCTGAAACTTATAGAAGATTATTTTCTCAAATTTAGTCTATGGTTCCAAATTTACAAGTTTCAACCATAACTTCAGACTTTGAACTTGCAACTATAACTGCCGTTAAAGAAGAATTCAGTACAGCTTCTCGTGGATGCCTTTTCCACTTGGGCCAGTGATTGTGGTCTGAAAGTGAGATACGATACAGATTCCGAATTTGCTTTAAGAATTCGAATACTGTTAGGCCTAGCTTTTTTCCCCGTAGACAAAGTTACTGAATTATTTGAAGCCTTACTAGATTCCGATATATATCCTCAAAATGTAAATCCTATTTTAGATTAATTTGAAGATTCGTGGATTGGTCGTCCTTCAAGTCGTCATCAACGTAGTCCTATGTTTGAAATAAGTATGTGGTCATGTTTTGAGAGAGTCAATACTGAATTGCCTAGGACTAACAACGCACTTGAAGGATGGCACAGAGCTTTTTTACAGCAAATGTCATCTCATCATCCAACAATATGGAAGTACCATTGCAAAATTAAAAGCAGGAAGCAGAAATATGAGGAGTTCCAAGAAATATCGTGACTTAAATGATAGGATAAACAAATTAGTGGCAACCTTTGAAGAGTTCTCAGTATTAGAGTATTTGCGCGCTGTAGCGCATAACTTGTATTTATAAGTAAATCTGTTTCATCATGAATTTATTTTGATAGTTTTAATAATGACATTCATACTTGAAAGATTTCATCCTTTTTGGTATCTTTACGCCTTTGCTTAAATAAAGAATTTTACATTTCAAGTAATTATCATTTCGTATAATTGTCCTTTCGATTAACTTTCTTTAGAACATTTTTCCATTCGAATAATTGTTTTCGAGTTATTGTTCTCGATTAATTGTTTTCAAACAATGTTCACATAACTATAACTATATATATATATATATATATATATATATATATATATATATATATACAGTACAGTCTTCTTAATATATTCCCCATGAAAAATAGAAGAGAACGTAAAGGAATAACCTCAACATTTTGGTAAAGGAAATGATGATGATGACAGAGTAGAAAGAAAACGATGTACAAACAGAGAGCGAAAATGTTATTTAATCATTCTCTTAGTACAATAGTCCCAGCAAAATTTCATGAATGTCTGAATATTTTTTGACCTCCCATAGAAGCCTTAATATAGGTTTATATGAAGCGGAGTTTAGTGTAGTGTGAAATGGGGCGTTTAGGTCCACTATGTGAGAACAGCCCCGAGTTGAGGGTGGTCGCTATGCTCTTGACATAGCCCTAGACACAGGATATCAGGATATGTAACTTGAAAAGAAAAGGTTAGCAGAAAACATCCTCAGGGGAGGTCCATTCACCCGACAGGTATGTCCCTGAAAAGGGAAAAGACTTTGCAAGTGTCATAAGAATAAAGATTTCTATCAAATAATATGGATGATGTTTTGTATCTTAAGTCCGTAGACATTAATCCTATATTTCATCAATAGTTTTGATAACTAAAAGTTTCACTTTCGATAAAAATAATATTGATTTTATCTATAAATATTTGCTTCTATGAATTAAAATTTGTACGAAATTATATGTTCAAAGAAGGGAAGGAAGTCTTGTATCAACCCCTTCCAAGCGAATTTCTCTCGGAGTTCCAAAGGAAATCTTGAAGAACTGGTCTGGAGACAAGGCGGAATTAAAGAATTTCAATGGAAAATATGGTTTTCAATTTGATATAATTAAATATTCATTAAAATAACAATTGGGAATCATTTAAAAAGATTATTTTGTTTTTTATTGTGAAAGTAATTCTAGTTTCTAAAATAACTGTTTAAAAATCCAGTGATGTCTAATTTCTCATAAATTTACATAATAGTATCAGAAATTTTGAGTTGAAAAAAAAAAAACTCTGACTTGAACGTTCCAAAATCCTCTCCGTCTTCAGGGATATGATATGATGATTAAAAACTTTTTACTGCGTTTCATTCTACCTTGAGGCGTCAGTGACCCTGGCAGTTATGACACCGCCTAGTGTCAATGACCTTTGTTGTTGCGACGCTAAGCAACCTCATCAATCTTTCAATGCTAATACAAACCACGATATAGGGTCTCTCTCTCTCTCTCTCTCTCTCTCTCTCTCTCTCTCTCTCTCTCTCTCTCTCTCTCTCTCTCTCTCAGTGGAGTTAATTGTGCCTAGAATAATTCATATATTCAAATTCAGGGATTGATGTGAAACATACTTTCTCTGTTCCTGCCAAACTCCATGGTAATATCTACAATTGAAAAGACACGCTTATCATTTAGCCTTCTTAAATATACTGCTAAACAATATCCGTCCCGAGTTGCAGCTAGTTATTATTATTATATTTATCATTATTAATTTTATTAGTATTATTATACCGTAGTTGGAAAGGCAGGATGCTATAAGGCCAAGGGTTCCAACAAAGAAAAAATAGCCCCAGGAGGAAAGGAAATAAGGAAACAAATAAGCTATGAAAAAAATAATGAGAAAGTGAAACAAAATATTATGAAAATGAATTATAAAAAGAGACTAAGATCAGCCTGTTCAACATAAAAACATTTGCTGCAAGTTTGAACTTTTGAAATTCCACCGATTCAACTACCTGATTAGGAAGATCATTCCACAACTTGGTCATTATGGAAAATTATCATTACACATCAAGTGTGAGAATCCGACGTTTCCCACTAGGTTACCAAGACAATAAGTTTAGTATCAATCATTCCAAAAGGATCTAATTAGTATTTATCTGATTTCCATCGTTCCTTGTTGTTTTTGGTGATGTTGCTCATGGGGAACATGTGTGTGATTGAATATTTAGGTTTATATTTCTAATATCTAACACATTTCCCATTTCACTTTCTCTTCATTTTCTGTATTCTGGGAATTCCTTCAATAACATCATGCGGACACAATTCAAAGTTCCAACACGGTATAACTTTAGACTTCATGGAGTTTTCTTGCTAATAAGGATAGGCTGACCGCTATGAGCAAACAATATATTCCAATCCCTTCATAAGTTCTTGAATCATCAAAATTCTGCGCTAATTGATAGCAAGACATCTTATACTACAGGGACGTCTGAGGACCTGACTATTTATAAAGTGAAGGTCAAGGGTGTCTGGTTCCAGTTCTAGTTTCATCAGAATATATGCTCACCAGAACGTCAGCCGGGCAAGCACAACTTCCCACTGTGGTGCCCAACCACAGCTGTGGCCTCCCTAGTAAACACCTTTAACTCATGGATCCAGGTGGGGATCGATATGCTGCCATGCGAATGCTAGGCGAACACGTCACCACTATACTAACTAGAAGGCCATTAAGTTGTCATATTTTTCAATTCGCTTACTTTATTGAATAGGGCAAAGAAGAGATGAAGTCCTTCCCTGTTTGCTTCTTAACCACAAAAACACTATTTTCTCTATTCGCATAAACCTGATTAATTGTCCTTTATCCAGCCATGCTAAATATTTGCAAGAATAAACTTTGTATTAGACTTAAGCGCTATTGAGAAGATGCATGACAAAGTTGGTGCAGTATTTTACCTTTATTACTTATTAGAGTCACAGGTAATAATAATGGGCCTAAATGAATGGTTAATCAAGAAATACCTTTGCCTCAAGTAGCAAGAATATTGAAACTTCGTTAAATTGATCGTTACCGTTACGGTTATATGATCTGTTATTTATGTTATTTTGTTATGTTACTTTACTTTTCATATTTCATACTTTTGCATTTATTAAGATGCCCAAAAGATAAACACGATTTTCTTATAAGATTTTGTTTGTTGATTAGTTAATGTAATTTTAGTTATTTTTACCCAACTAGTTTTGTTCAAAGTAAATTTTGTTCTAAATAATTTTTGTTCAAAATGATTTTTTTTCAAGGCAGATTATGTTCAAAGTAGAGATTGTTCAAAGTAAATTCTCCAAAAAGAAAACTTTTTCTTAAGTGTTTCAAAGCAAAATATTCCATTACATCACATGAATATGAAAGAAGTCGATAAAGATAAATGTTTTCTCTAACGAAATTTCGCTTAGTAAATTCTTTTGATTCTTTTCTTAGTTTGTATAGAGTTAAGAGGTGAATAACAAGCGAAGACATACTTATAATTTCCTTTGTGAAAATCAGCTCTCGAAAGACATTACGACATCTAACTGTCTTCAGTTTAAAAGTCTCAATCTATATTTTGTTCCCGTTTGATTACAAAAGTTTCCTTTCACTGGTCTTTGAAGCTTCTTCTCACGATCACTAATGAACCTCGAGTCATATACGTTTACAAAACCCTATTAAGATATTGTTAACAGATTTTATCTCTCTAATTAATAGTTTAATTGTGATTAAAATTGTGGTAGTTTATAGAGAAACATTTACCCTTCATATAGTAAATATTCTAACAAGTTATCAATTGAAAATCTGTGACATTAATCGAGAATACTAAAATATTTAATGGGCATAGTCATATTACTGACATGATTTGCCCCTGATGTTTCTAATTTAATCGGATATGAAACGTCATTGAAAAATATGGCATAAAGATAAAGGGCAGCTTACAAATGCCATGACCATAAGCTCTGAATGTTGTTAGGTGACTACATTATTTGTGAGTCCGAAAAGATTATTTTCTGTGGATAAACAAAATGAATAAAACTTCCTAGTTTATGTTCTCACAACCCTAAACAAATGAATGTGAATACTGAGATGACATTCCTACTCATGAGTGATTACGTTATTATTATTATTATTATTATTATTATTATTATTATTATTATTATTATCATAAATATGATGATGATGATTACAACAACAACAACTACTACTACTACTAGTATTATTACTATTATTATTATTACTACTTGCCAAGCTACAACTCTAGTTGGAACAGCGTAATGCTATAAGTCCGAGGGCTCCAAAACAAGAAAATAGCCCAATGAGGAGAGGAAATAAGGAAACTATAAGTCATTATTCTTAGTCCTTGTTATGAATAATACCTTCAATTATCATTTATTATTTTCAACTTAGAAAAGATGATTCTACAATCATCTAAACACAACAATTATGTTTAATACATTCCTCAAGGCAGGAGTCCATTGTCGTCTGTGTATACATATGAACTGATAGTTACGATGGATTATCCACTGTTTAAATTAAGAAGTTACTTGAATTCCCTTTAAAAAAGGGAAAGGAAAGCTAATCACTCGGTTTTAAAAGTGTGCAATATTATATGCGGTAAAAGCAGCAACGGATTCTGCTGATAAAAAGATAAACATATAAATGCCGAATCTTTTATTAATTATGTAAAAATACTTTTAGTTTGCCAACAGAAAGTTATAAAACGTTCTCAACAACCTGGTCTTGAAAGCCACAGCCTTCCCAGTAAAGAATATTTCATGGTTGATTTTTGAACACCAGTTCTTATGCAAAAGCCCTATTAACAAGGTTCAACCTCATCCTCTACTGTAGGTGAAGCTGCATAACCTGTAGCTTTTGCCTTGAGAAGATGCACTGAATATCTCGGAATCTTTCCCAATTACTTTCAAGTTAGTTCGAGCACATTTCGCATTTCACATTCGTTACCGTAAAGAACCAGCATAACTCAGATAGAATTGCTATTTCCCTGGCTGAGGTTTTCCCTCAGTCATTTTGCCATTCAGAATTAAAATTGCAACTCTTCCATCAAGTAATATGATACGCCATTATCAAGAATTTGCGAGAGGCTAATGCCAGGATTCAATTATGTAAAAGAGCTTTTAGGATAATTGTATTGACCTTTTTCGCTGCCTGCGATATTTTGCGTTGTTATATATTTACTAGTGTACGTGGCCCGTCAGAATGACAGCTAAATATTAGGTACATATAATCACTAACGATCATGAAGCCCCCTCTTACCAGGACATGCCTACTCCCTCTCCTCCCTACCCGAGAGACGGAGAGAGCTGAGCGTGACCGGAAAAAAATATCTATGTGTCCATTTCTATCTATCTATCTATCTATCTATATATATATATATATATATATATATATATATATATATATATATATATATATATATATATATATATATCTAGAACCAGTCACTTGCTCTCCATAAATTGATATGCCTGAATTTATTGTGTATTTCGTTTGAATCTTTTTTATCAATTTTCTATTCACTTGTCAGTGTTTTGTATATTCTGCAATCATTTCAATGTTCTGCGCTTTTGATTTCAATACTTATTGTGTTTAGGCTTTGCTAATTAATATAACACTATTAACAGTTTCTTATGCTACTCTTTACAAATACATTTATATACATATAGATATACAGACACATATACATACACAAACACACACACACACACACACACATATATATATATATATATATATATATATATATATATATATATATATATATATATATATATATATATATAGTGTGTGTTTGCCTAAGAATATTATACCTAGAAAATAATGACTTCTTTTATCAGATGAAATTGTCTTTATTTTAATTTTTTCTGGAATTTTCGGGTTTTACTATTCACATAAGCTTAAGTATTTCAATGAATTATACATATGTTTTGATAAATTATTACGGTTTACCTTTCACTTAAAGTATTATTTTTGTATTATCAGTCTTAATTATCATATATTACTTGGTTCATTAACGTCTTCAGGAAGTTTCGTCTTTTGAGATTTACTTATTATTCTCTTAGACTCAACTTGTGAAGGTATAAATACTCAGTTTGCCTTACTATTATATGTGACTTGAAGTATGTATAAAGAAGTATTCTTACTACACCGAGACAGTGGAGAAATTTCACAAATCGTACTTTTGCCAGATAGACAGCCTTTATATGTTACAAGATTTGATGCAAATATTTATTGTTGCTACCTGCCATATAGCCATGCCCTAGTATGTTATAAACCGGGACTACAGAGCCATAGCATTATTATTATTATTATTATTATTATTATTATTATTATTATTATTATTATTATTCGAGATACGTTGCATTTGTAGAATCTGCACATTATAGGTTTGGGTGAATATGTCGGACCTGTTTATAGACTGCGTTCGTAAAGCAAGATTAAATGATAGAGGTAGAATTAATTACATTTCTTATAGCGAAGATAATACACCACCTCGATAATTTACTTATTTATCCCCCCTGAATAAACCCCTCGAGAGATTAGGCCTACATTGGCAACATTGACTCTAATCTAAGCTTTGGCATATAATAATTTGTTGCAAGTTTCGAAACCACGACCCTAACTAACTTTTGCTTTATACACAAAACGACATAAGCCAAATCAAATAATAACTTTGAATTCAAAACCCAAATTCACAAGTTGTTATCATTAGACTACAGGACAAAGCTTAAATTATTTTCCCTCTTGACTCCCTCTTTCCAACTCAAACTCTATCCACAAACGGTGTTCTGAGGGATTCGTTCTACATAACGTATTTAAATTTTGTTCTGATTTTTCTTCAACGCTCTAATATCTTTCAATGACAATTTCTTTTCATAAAAGTGGACCAATGTTGTCTCATACATAAAAATGTTTACAAAGTGATATATAGTAGTTAATACTAAATGGAAACTTATGAATAACGCTTGCCCGATGGTAAATATAAAATAATCACCAGTTTCCCCCACCCCTACTACATGTATTAGTAGAGGAAGAGAAAAAGGAAAAGAATAAAAGAGAGAGAGAGAGAGAGAGAGAGAGAGAGAGAGAGAGAGAGAGAGAATTCAACACCAGACCAAAGAAAGCCTGTTGCTGTTTTGCTGGATAACCGGGGGACGTCAGTGACAGGATACTATCTTTCTATCCTGCCCGTCTCGGAACCCCAAACCGAGAGGTAGTCCTGAATCGGAAGACACCCAAGAGGAAGGATCCTCAACGGAGTCGATTTCTTAGGGCTTGACCCGACCCAGGACTCTCGGAAAACCCGAGTTTCTTTACTTCAGGTTATCCAGGAAGATACAGACATCACTGCCATTACTCATCGGAATATATTTTCCATTTAAGAAGTCTCAAATATTTCATGCAAAGTTTATAGATTTGTTGACAAATTCATAATTTCTTATAACGGTTAATAATTAAGAATTTAGTTGCCTTTAGTACTAATTATTATTACAGCTATTTATAAATTTTAGATTTTTTTTTTATCATATAAATGAGTAATATGATGGGCAAGGAGAGGCACCCAATGAGATACTATTGCTTGTAGAGCGAGAGCTAGCAGCCATTTATTTACCGGAGATGACCAAAATTCTAGTGGGTATTTTTGGAAAGGGTCTGTCATGGGACATCCAAAAATCGGTATCTTTAAGTTGGGCAAGGGTGGGTGTGGATTTTATTAACCCCTTTTGTCCAAAAACGGACTTTTCATTTCTCGGCAAAATATGTGGGTAGGGGAAAGTAAATTGGCTGCAGCTCCTCTCACACTGGGCCTAGAATAAAGAACTATATACCAAAATGATGTTATTGATGAGTAGATTTATTTAATATCAAACTAAAATAGTTAATTTATCATTAGAGGTCACCAGGGGTCAAAAGGTCAAGATCAGCCATTTGAAATTCCAGATTTGGGTTTTAGTTGTATTTTGGCTAAATAAGACATCAAAATTTGCTAAAGGTTTACTAAATCTGCGTAAAATATAAAAAAGAGATACAAATAAAGTTTTTTGAAGAATGTAGAATCTATTCCAGCTATATTACTAATATGGACTTTCTAAAAATCTATTCTCTTTTCTTCATTCGAGGAGTGGCTGCTCTCAGTGTCACTTTCATTATCATCATCATCATCATTATCATCTTCTTCCTGTACATCAGATTCTTCAACGGTTAACTTGTCAGGGGTATTTGAGCCAGTGAACTAGACAATCATCAATCTACATTCTGGACTTTCCAGCCATGTCCTTCAGGACCAAATGAGACTGGATCGGCTTCCTTGCATTCCTCAATACGTGTGCAACAAATTTAGTTCTTATCAACTTCTGTTGCTACACTCTTTGGCAAGGAGGAAGACAACAGGGGTCTGTAGTTTTGATTTTATCCAATGGATCAGTTTCCTTCTTTAGGGCATACAACTTGCAGTAAAGTTGAAGCCTGGCTTCATCAATACTTGTTAGGTTCCAAACTGCATAGACAATGCACAAGTACTCTTCAACTACAGCAGCAACATCTGGATTGATGACATTTGAGTCTCCAAGGTGACTAATTGCTGATGTGAACCTAGGGTTGTTTCTCATTATTTCAAATGGCTTCCACTTTGCTTTTCTCATAAAAGAGGCTGTATAATCACAGCCTGTTAGAGCACGGAAGCTTGGTAGAGCATCGCATATAGGTCCGGTCAGTTTGGTTGCAAGTTGTGACATATATATGAAATGCCTGGAATTTCTAGAACTCAAGCCAGCATCCATACAAATCTGTGCATTAAGGAACCTAGCATGGTAGAGAATGAGGATGAAGACGTCAGTGTCGTTACTGCGAATGACAATCACTGGAGACGCATCATGGTTAACAGCAACAAAGTTTGCATAGTACAGTAACCGTGTATCGGCTTCTTCATGCCTGCACTGAAGCTCATGAACCAGGATCGTGTTGACAGTTCCACTTGTTGAAGTGTAAAGGTAGCATTCATGTTCCACTGCTAAGTAGACCTGATGTCCTTTAAGAGTCGATGCATATCTATCTGATGACCATTCATCCTTCAAGAAGGCCAAAAACTCTATTTTGCATTGTGATGTGCTCCAAGCCGTGTTGAGATCTGGTGTTCTTTTCCGTGACGAGCCAGTGATTTATGTAGGTAGTGGGTGTCCTACCACACAAGTTATGTTCAATGTCCTTGATACTTGACCCATTAGTATATGTGTCACAGACTATGTGTACAATTTCATCAGTGCTACAAGCTTATTTCAAAATGGACATTGCCATCCCCCATAGGTGGATGCCATGTCAAGCGTACGGAAGAAGAACATAGCATGAATAATATAGACATCAGTCCTGTCTGGTATGGCATTCAAGGTTCCCATTGCTTCTAATTTTTCCATTAATGTGCTCTATGATGTCTTGTTCATATCACCGGTTATATGACACAATAAGAAAGGAACTGGAGTGAGAGGGTAGGACAGGACAATATTGAGATCAAGTTCTTGTGTTACTGACAAATACAGCAGCCCTCAAAATATGTCTCTGGTGCATTTTGCTTCCTGTTTGTCCTTTGTGGTGAATTTAACTTTTACCACATCCTGTGTGACATTCATCACATTTCTTCGCTTAACAGCCCGTTCAAAACGCCCACCATCTACATTACATTCATTAACAAAAACTTGATACCAGGTAGATCCAGTGTCTTTTGACTGCAGAAGTCTGTCTTCCACACCATCCGAGGCAGCTTTGCCAGTGTTTAGGCAATACAGAGTATCATCATTAATAGGGAATGGATTTAGAGTGTTCTCCACCTCTGTGATCGGGCTCTTAAGGTCTGCATTGTCTTTGGCCATCCTTGATGGCTTTAGTTCCTGTATTGCATCATCAACCAACCAGTGTGATTCCAGTCATTTCCAGGAGACAACTCACAATTGCTCCCCTAAAAGATCTTGTCACTGTCCACCTCTAACGGACTGCAACATTCTGTGTAAATGCAGCAATACCCTTTTGACTGGATGCAGCATCCCTATTCACAGCTTGCTGTAAGGTAATAGCAACTGCACTTCTGGAAAAGGTATTCCTAGTTCTCCGCACAGAGAGTACACCTGCTTCAAAACTTGGCTTGATTCCGGGATGTGTCATTTCCATATTGAGCAGATCGAGTTGATACAATGACATTTAACGGGCATAGTTTGGCTTGTGAGTTGCAAAGAATATAGGAATCATTAAGCCTAAAGCATAGATGTAGAGGTGTAGGTCATTTGTCCTGCTAGCCCTGTCATAAAGCATGTATATATGAACAAGATCTATGTAGAGAAACCAGAACCTAGCAGTAGAGCCATGATGACCCAGACGAGTCTGATCACAGAATTCACCATATCTCTCCACCAAATTACAAATTGCAGTGGACTCCAATAATGTCAAAAGTGATTGGGGTGATGGGTCTGCAGAAAATGAATTCAACAACGCCATGCATTCATCAGGTATTCCACCTTCTAAAATGAATTGTTTAAAATGCAGAATCTGCAAGGCAGGTGCAAACAGGGGATGGATACGCTTGCATCTGTTAAAATCTTTTCCACCAATGAACCCTCGTACTGGACCATGAACTAACACATCAGCCGAGCAAAGAACCTCGGTACAACCAGACGATTCAACATTATAACCTAATGCGCTGAAATAGGCCTTGGAAGTATGAAATGCACCAAAACAAACAAAGATATTGTCAAAAAGAGAGGATTCTTGTGCTTGGATCTGGAGTGCAGGTTTTGCGATAGCAAGGTCATAAGTCATTATAGCATATGCCTCACCGCATTCTCACACAACCTTTTGAGACCTGACCAAAGTTTCTTTAACTACATCCAATCTTGTTGGTGGCAGTTCAATATTTTCCATACAGTATACCGAATCTACTGCAAAGGGAGTCTGTCCCCTGTGACCAAGAAATTCCAGCCACGCCACATAAGGGTGCTGGACATCAGGCAGCAGCATATTTACCAGATGATATCCATTTTCTTTGCTATCTCCAGGCTGGATTGTGGATCTTGTGAATATTTTTCAAATTCGAACTTCGACAGTGGCTTTCTTTTATATGGCATGATTTGTCGCTGAGGCGCATCAAATATTCGTCGTCTTTTCACAGGTACTTGGTCAGTAGTTGCATCAGTATTCGTGGTCCCTTTGGCCTGAGCACCTTGCACCCCCCTTCAGCAGGCCTATTCTGGTAGCATATCCCAACGGTGTCATGAATAGTGTCTTTGCCAGATAGGGTTTCTGTCAGCTCGTCATAAATATCCCAATCAAGACCTATGGAGAGACCAACTTGAGGTAAGAGCAAATCATGCAAAAGCTGCCCTTCTGCTGTGATTTTTGACGCTATATCAGTCTCAATTGATTCAGCTGTGGGATAACTTACCGCATGACCCAAGTGATTAAGAATTTCCACAACTCTGCGACTACCTGTGAGGCTTTTCATTCCGACTCCCAGATAAAGATGATTGGATGGTTTTACTTTTCCCTGGCTGGTACAGAAAATAACATCCTGGGATAGTGAGACTACCTTTCGTTTTACTGATTCACTAGGCTTAGCTTTATTCTGCAAGACACAGAGAAGTGTGGTAAAAAAACAAATGAAGAAGGTCTGGAATTTCTACTTGCCCTTTTTTAGAATCATCAAGTGACAAGGACACTGGCATTTCAGGAGCACACTTACAAATTTCCAGGATGTTAAAACGCAATGTAGAGGCTGTTTTTATAATGTTTAAAAGACAAAACAGGTGCACACACAAAGTCAATAAAACAGAGATCAGTAATATAGGTGAACCATCTATCAACTAAATTTGAAACGGTTTGACGAGTGAATTTCACAGTAACCGTTTAATGATGACTGTTGTCATATCCGTCATATTGCTGGAATAGATCCCATTTTCTTCAAAAAACTTAATTTATGTCTCTTCTTTAAATTCTATTCATATTTAGTAAACCTTGGGCAAATTTTGATGTCTTATTTAGCCAAAATACAACTAAAACCCAAAATCGGCATTTCAAAGGGCTGACCTTGACCTTTTGACCTTTGGTGACCCCCAATAATAATTTAAATAATGTTTTTTTATATGAAATAAATCTACAGATAAATAGCACCATTTTGGTATATAGTTCTTTACTCTAGGCCCAGTGTGAGAGGAGCTGCAGCCAATTTACTTTCCCCTACCCACATATTTTGCCGAGAAATGAAAAGTCCGTTTTTGGACAAAAGGGGATAATAAAATCCACACCCACCCTTGCCCAACTTAAAGATACCGATTTTTGGATGTCCCATGACAGACCCTTTCCAAAAATACCCACTAGAATTTTGGTCATCTCCGGTAAATAAATGGCTGCTAGCTCTTGGACTATAGAGAGTTATTGGGAACTGTGATGGCATTATAGTACTACATTGGATTCCTCTCTGACACAAGCTCATTTTTACTTTGCCTGATTTTGAAGTTAACACAATAAGAATCTCTCCACTAACCTTTAAAGTCCAAGACTGAATAACATTTATTTTTGTTTTAATAAAATTTGATTTGAAATAAAATAGGTTATTTATAAAATCATTGGTTAAAGATTTTGTGTTAATGTTCTGTACAGAAGATGAAAAGAATATAACTAGAAGGAGAGTTGAGTCGAGTGACCGACCCTGCTATACAATGGGAATGATGAGGTCAAAAGAAGCAGACAGTTACTTGAATAGTTAAACCCATCTATAGTCTATGCTTTGCAATGAGAGCATAGCTGTTAGTAACCTGGTTATCAATTATGGCTCAGCAATAGCTTATTAGGAGGCAGCCAGTTCCCAGGTATGTTGCAATAAGTATAAAACGATTATAAAATGTTATCTACAAGAACAATATCATGTCGATCTTTCAGGGGTCGGACATTTAGTCTGAACACTGTGTCACTGAGGTGTCCTTTAAAGATAAAAGACTTTTCACCTTCAACTTCAATACTTCATTTGTTAGGCCTATAAGTACTTCCATTTTTTAACTTGAATATTCTGCCTAGAATATCCATCGAACAGTCACGAATCATTTCCAAGATTTCACTACAACTTTTGTTTGTTCGTAACTATGACGGTCTAAGCTCAAACAATATTTATAGACCATGTTTGATACAATTCTTTGGAAACTTCCATTTTACAGAATTTGAGGTGTTGAAGTGGATGATGAATGGAGAAGTATTGATTTAAAAGCTCAAGATAGAGACGACTGGCGAAATGTAACCGGGCTACTTTGCATCAATAGGCGTAGGAGATGATGATGTAATGTATAACGAATTTTAAATAAAATTCTTTAAAATATAAAGATATTAAAACTGGCCATTTTGAATCATGAAAAGTTGCTTCAATAAAATAGTTTCTCCCAGTATCAAAAAAAAAAAAAAAAAAAAAAAAAAAGTCCTCAGATTCTGAATCTGTGAGTCTAAATTCAGAGGATATTGCGTATTTGTTTTTACACTAAAAAAGATCTGATGCTACCAAAGAAACACAGGAGGAATACAAATGCTGGATTTTAGAATACTGCACAAACGCAACGATGTTCCTGCTGACTGTAAGTCAGGTAGGCCTACAATGCATTGCTTTATAAATGCAGAAGCTGTAATGTTATATAGGCCTACAATTCAACGCTTAAAACATATAGATGCAGAATCTGCAATGTAAAATAGGCCTACAATGTAACGCTTGAAACATACAGATGCAGAAGCTGCAATGTTAGATAGGCCTATAATGCAACGCTTAAAACATATGAAACATGAAAAGGAAAACCTGACGATGCGTTTATTCTTTGACATCCCCGCACTTGAAGAAGAGGAGGCAAGAAAAGACACTGTCCTTTAGGCCTACGCAATACGAGCTGGCAGTTAAC
>NC_090744.1:42881031-42883531 GCF_036898095.1 Palaemon carinicauda
GCCAAGGAAGAGAGCACAACTAGAAAGAAAGATTAGAAAATGGCTCAGGAGGCGAGTTTGGACAATAAAGAAGAACGGTTTCCTGATCTCTGAAAACGGATTCAAGCAAATACAAATTCATATTTTTCTAACGAATTTTACGGGACCAATAATAAAATGTACATAATAATTCTCATAAAATACCGGTAGGCCTATGTGGTGAATTTACCAAAGAATACTGATGATGAAGATTCTTTGCTACGAACTCATTCGCAATATCGATCAAGTAAAAGCTATAGGTTTTCTAAACCTATTATGTTTGTACTTACGATTTATAATATGTATCATTTGTTTTTCATTTACAATTTTATCTTTATATTTCAAGGGCTTTTAAGTTCTTAATTTCGTCTAATTTCTAGTTTGCAGAAGATAGTTATCGAATGTTTTAATTGATAGTTATGTTACTTGTCAGGGGTTTTAAAACTATGGTGATAAGGTATGAAGATGAAAACCTCACAAACAGAAAAGTACTCCACAAACTTGGTAATACTGCACTGACCATGAAAGATCAGGGTTTTTATCATTTCTTTCTATTGGGAAAACTATATATATATATATATATATATATATATATATATATATATATATATATATATATACAGTATACATGTATATAAATATATATTTATATATATGTATATATATATATATATATATATATATATATATATGTGTGTGTGTGTGTGTGTGTGTGTTTTTGTGTGTGTGTTTGTTTGTTGGTCGTAGATTGTTTGTGCATATATATATATATATATATATATATATATATATATATATATATATATATGCACGCCATCTTCACAGACTTGAAGGAGGAGAGCTCTGGGGGTGATGCTGGGGAGAGTTCAACCGAACCTTCCACAGACGATTTCAAGGCATCTCGTGGCTGGTTTGAGAAATTTAAGAAACGGTCCGGGATTCATTCAGTTGTTCGCCACGGAGAGGCTGCTAGTGCGGACACAAAGGCTGCAGCTGACTTTGTCAAGAACTTTGAAAGGATCGTGCTGGAAGAAGGCTACATAGAGCAGCAAGTGTTTAATTGTGATGAAACCAGGCTGTTTTGGAAGAAGATGCCCAGTCGAAGAGAAGAAATTGCCTGGGCATAAGCCAATGAAGGATCGGTTGACTCTTGCCCTATGTGCCAACGCTATGGGGGACTTTAAAGTCAAGCCCTTACTGGTTTACCATTCTGAGAACCCTAGGGCCTTTAAGGCACACAACATGGATAAGGACCAGCTTCATGTTTTCTGGCGATCCAACTCGAAGGCCTGGGTCACTAGGCAGTTCTTTGTGCAATGGGTTAACCAAGTTTTCGGCCCTTCTGTGAAGAAGTATCTTCATGAGCAGAAATTGCCTCTTAAGTACCTAATATGCCTTGACAATGCACCCGCTCAACCCCCCCCCCCCCCGGACTTAAAATGATATCTTCGATGAATTTAAGTTCATAAAGGTGCTGTATTTTCCACCGAATACCACCTCTATCCTCCAGCCCATGGACTAGCAAGTCATCTCGAATTTCAAGAAGCTCTACACCAAGCACCTATTCAAGCAGTGCTTTAATGTCACGCAAAGCACAAACTTAACTTTGCGTGAATTTTGGAAAAGCCACTTCAACATCGTGCACTGCTTGAAGATCATAGATCAGGCTTGGGTGGGATTAAGTCGACGGACCCTCAATTCTGCCTGGAAGAAGCTGTGGCCTGATACAGTTTCTCCCCGAGATTTCGAAGGTTTTGACCCCGAACCTGATCCCGTGGTGGGTGCAGCGGTAGACGTAGAGGAAATGGTCTCCCTTGGCAAGTCCATGGGTCTGGAGGTCGACACAGATGACATCACGGAACTCGTCGCCGAACATCACGACGAACTTACCACAGAGTAGCTCAAGGAACTCCATGCTATGTCTGAGCACATGAGTGATGACGAGGAAGGGATCGAGGAGGTAGAACATGTGTTAGGTTCGGCGCAAATAAAAGAGGTGTTAGGAAAATATCAAGACGTGGTCGACTTCATCGACAAATACCACCCAAAAAAAATTGCAGATTTGTCGTGTTGTTGCGCAGTTCGATGATGTTTGCCTAACTCACTTTCGAAACATTCTGAAAAGCCATATCAAGCAACTATCTATTGATGGTTTCTTTAAAAAAACTACGAAGCGAACTCGTGATGAAGAGGATGGAAGTGGTTAAAAGAAAATGGCAAAGAGTGAAGCTAAAGAAATTCAATCAATTTTAAGTGGAGAGAGTGAAAGTGATTAAAATTAATCATCAAAAAGAAAAAAAGAAAATATAAAAAAAAATAAAATATAAAAATAAAAAAAAATAAGTAAGCTAAGTTATGTTAAAGTTCACTTAGTGTAAGTTAGAATAAGTTACGGTAGTGTACGTTTATCGTAGTTAACCTCTCTACCTCCTCGCCGCCCGTCCGTCTCCTCTCTGGGTAGTAAGACCAACAACACCTGCGC
>NC_090744.1:42896031-42933531 GCF_036898095.1 Palaemon carinicauda
TGAAAACCTCAAGTTTAACAGTCAAACTCTTTTCCTTAAAAAAAAGGGGGGTGGGTGTTCGTAACCCCCGTGACCCCTCCCCCCTTTAGGATCCACTAGTGCTTCAGAACTGTGATTGGTACGCTTTGCCAAAGCGAGAAAATGCATGAAAGGGAATGGTGCAAGACGTGTTTACGTTCAATGACAGCAAAGGGAACCTTTTAACAATTTTACATGAACTGTGTAATGGCTACGAATCAGACTTTGGAAACATGAGAATGAACCCAACACATTTTATGATATTTTAGAGAATGGTTAACAATTTACAACCAAGCATAATATATTAATGATGGACAATATATCCCCAGGTCACGTATAGAAACGACACTAATTCCTCTTTGAAGTGAATTCTCCCATACTTCCCTATTAGTCCAGGAATCATATGTATTCAATTACACTCTCATTAGGAAATTTAAGAATAATCTTTATAGATGTATTCGTAGACGTGAAATCCAAAATTTCAGTGCCTATCAGCCGAAAATTGGACAATTTTGAATTTTTGGCTTCTCTCGTTTTTTTTCTCATTTTTTATTTCAATGATTGTATTATCAGTGGCCATAGAAAGACAGACTTATTTATTAATTGTTTTTTATATTGCAGATACTTGTTGCAGCTTATAATTGTCATAACTACATCTGATGTTTTTTATCAATTACACATATTTACTTTGTGAAATCATTAAGGTAAATGAAAATACAAAATTTTCCCACCCTAGAGCATCAGAGGTAAATTGAGTTATTCTTTTGGTGGTTCAAATAGGATAGACTTGAAATGAGAACCAAATTAATATTTCCTTTAGTTATTATCATAAAATGTCAACACTTATTTATTAAATTAGCCATTTATTTAATGCAGTTGAATGGTGGACTTGCACATTTAATTTTGTGAATGTATGGTATATCGATTTTAGGTATATGATCGGTGTATTCTTCATCTTGCTCTTGGAGAGAGAGAGAGAGAGAGAGAGAGAGAGAGAGAGAGAGAGAGAGAGAGAGAGAGAGAGAGATGGCAATATACTTCTTTTTACCAAAGAAAGGTGGTCCCATGCTAAAAATGCCCTTGAAAACAGTGAAGTTCTTCAAAGTATGTCGTTCTCTATGACATTGTACCTAGTGCCAATCATCATGAAGACGATTATCACTCATCCTGTTACAGCAACTTTCTAGCAATCAAATCAGGAGCTAAGATGGAGTTATAATACAGAAGTTGCCTTACAATCTGTTCTTAGATCACCGATATTGATTTCAGTTGCAATTGTTATTCCACTCTTTGCTACTAATATCTATTATTTAGGATTAGACATATTGAGCAGTTAAACAATTGTGTCCCTTCTGTTCATACTTTGCAGTTTCTGTTAAGACTAAATCAAGCACTGGCAATCTTGAAGAGAGATGTATCTTCTGCAATAAGACAGGGAGAATCAAAGTAGGACGTAGACATAGTGCTCACTTCGAACGCATGTTAACAGTTGTCACTGAATAATTTCAAAAAATGGTGAAGCGATATGCATAGATATCCAATGGCTTGGACTTCAAGAGGGATTATGTATCAGACTTAATTGCCAAGGATCCAAAATATCACAAGTCTTGCCACAGACACCTTTACAAGAAGACTTTGAAACTCAAGCAGGGTCAGTATTACGTGAAAAGAGACAATGCATTCACTAAACTTGTGCAGAAAGAAGTTTTAAGGAAGGACAAAAACTAGACATTCACAAACCTAACAAAAAAGTCTTGAATTGCTCCAAAGAAGGAATCAAATATTCACTGGTAAAGGTACAATTTTTGTGTGAAAAACTGAAAAAGCACTTAGGGTCTAATAATGTAGACAAACAAAGCAAAAAAAAATGGATAGTTATTTATGCTAACAAAAAGTACTCGAAACGGATCATCATCAACGCTGCTGCCCTGGTTCTCAGAAACATTAAAAAATCCCAGGTTAACCAGTTGATGCCACTATAACAGCCGAGGTGTTGAATGAGGGTGAAATGCTACCATCGGAAAAACTAGTGTAATGGCAAAAAAAAAAAAAATACATGAACACTGTGAAAGGTATGCATTGTCATCTGCTGAAGACGATGTATACAAGGACATAAAAGGGAGGTTCGAGTAAGAATCCTTTGAGTAAAGCAATCACTATCTGATCAATCTATGTTCTGGAAAACCAGCCTCAGAACCAGAAAGGTTCTGAATGGCAAAAGGAGTTCTTTGATGAAATGATAGAAGATCCGGCACGATCTGAAAAGCCCATCAAGAGAAGGAAATTTAGAAACTTCGCTAGCAATGCAACAAAGTCTTCTGTCAACAAATGATAAGAAAGTGGTAGAGCTGAAATGTTCAAGACATGTTTGACAGTCTTCTTTTCTTATTCTGTCAAAAAACCCTTGGCTTAAGAAAAGTCCTCTCTCATCCACTGCCAGTAGTTTCCCTTAGTCACTGCAATGTAGATGGAACAATGATTAAAACCAGCAAGTCCAAATTGGCTAATCATCTTGAGTCATTGGCAACAACATATATTGAACTGTGTCACACGATCGTACATAGTTCATTTTGTGCTTGTATCTTCGCTTTTCCCTCGCACTAAAAAGAACCTGAATAAACATATCTGTTTTTCCTCATCAGTAACAGTGTCGAATTTTCAACATGAAATTTCCTGTTGCCTTGAGCTTTTGTAAATAAAGGAGTGTGTTCTATAATAAACTCACTCAGTTGCTTTCATACTGTCTTTGAGTCCCAACCTTCTCCTACCACCGTCACATTGGTGACCCCGGAGTGAGTCGCTCCTCCCGCTTCCCCCCCCCCTCTCACTGTTACTATGACGCCGTCAACACATACCTTCTGCAGCAGTACTCGCTGTCGCCAGCCGTCCATATAGCAAAGCTTTTTCAGCTCTCTCAACAACCGTTGGGGGGACCAAAGGGCTTCGCTCACCCTCGGGAAAATGACCAGTATCACTTGCCTGCAACCTGCCACAGACAGCTCTCCTCGTGAGGTGAACCTACTTCATGCCCTTGGGGTAAGCCGTTTACCCACACCTGTACGCATTGCCATACCCGATGTCGATAGTTTACCCATAAAGGGCTTGATGACCAAAGCCGACGCCCTTATGGACAGCCCCTTCATGACCTTCAATTCCTCCATCAACGCCTCCACTTGTGACGAAGAGGACACCTATTCAACTTCAACCGAAGCTGACGTGAATGCCATAGGACACACACGCCTATGAATGCCATAGGCCTATGAATGCCGTATGACACGCCTATGAATGCCGTAGGACACACACACACCTATGAATGCCGTAGGCCTATGAATGCCGTAGGACACACGCCTATGAATGCCGTAGGAGACACACGCCTATGAATGCCGTAGGACACACATTCCTACCCCGTGATGAGCCGGAGCGGCAACAAAGCCACCCATTCATCCACCACTTGCTCGCGCCCCAACCAACTACTTCTACAGCCACTCACTGCCGCTAGTCGGCGCAGTTTTTACTACTACCACTACAGATTCAGGGCGCCCTATTTAACATGTACAGTATGTCATTTTTAGAGGGGAGCCATAGTTTACCCATAAAGGACTTGATGACCAAACCCGACGCCCTTATGGACAGCCACTTCATGACCTTCAATTCCTCCATCAATGCCTCCACTCGTGACGAAGAGGGCACCTATTCAACTTCAACCGAAGCTGATGTGAATGCCGTAGGACACACACGCCTATGAATGCCATAGGCCTATGAATGCCGTAGGACAGGCCTATGAATGCCGTAGGACACACACACCTATAAATGCCGTAGGACACACACGCCTATGAATGCGGTAGGACACACACGCTTATGAATGCCGTAGGACACACGCCTATGAATGCCGTAGGACACACATTCCTACCCTATAATGAGCCGGAGCGGCAACAAAGCCACCCATTCATTCACCACTCGCTCGCGCCCCAACCAACTTCTTCTACAGCCACTCATTGCCGCTAGCCGGCGCAGTTTTTGCTACTACCACTCCAGATTTAGGACGCCCTATTTAACATGTACAGTATGTCATTTTTAGAGGGGGAGCCATGTACCAACCGTGTGTCCCATGATCGTACATAGTTCATTTTGTGCTTGTATCTTCGCTCTCCCCTCGCACTAAAAAGAACCTGAAAAAACATGTCTGTTTTTCTCAATGGTAACGGTGTTGAATTTGAACATGAAATTTCCTGTTGCCTTGAGCTTTCGTATATAAAGGAGTGTGTTCTATAATAAACTCACTCAGTTGCTTTCATACTGTCTTTGAGTCGCAACTTTCTCTCGGCCCGTCACAGAACTGTTGAATGTGGCAAGTGATTTGAGTATTTATAATGGCACGATTCAAAACTTTCCTTCTACTTATAGTGGAATTGCCAAAGCCCTCCTAGTTATGATTTGTATAGCCGCAAGCAACAAAGTGCTCTTTGTGTATGAGATTATACTCGGAGCAAAATCAAAGATCCAGCGCATCAAATTTGGGGAGACACTAACAAAGTTATCAGCATCACTGGTACCATCCAAAAGTGCCAATCCTCATCAGAGTTCAAAGATACTTTCCTTCTTATCTTGTTTAACAAGTGGCAGTCAGATGATTATGCTGCTGTAATTGGGACCAAGAAAGTAATTGTAGCTTATGGAAAAATGCTACGAATTTTTGTATACAGTAATAACAGTTTGACACGACAGGACTGTCTTTTATATGACTGTGATCACAGTGAAGCTGACACAAGGATGGTGTTTAACATCTTTCAGCTTAATGAGAGTAGTAACAAGCCATTTCGAGTGAAAATGTGCTGTATTATCCAGATGTACTGATCACTCTCTTT
The DNA here is from genome assembly GCF_036898095.1 of Palaemon carinicauda. Lineage (NCBI taxonomy): Eukaryota > Metazoa > Arthropoda > Malacostraca > Decapoda > Palaemonidae > Palaemon > Palaemon carinicauda. The sequence goes on from NC_090744.1 coordinate 42,900,915, forward strand.
CATTATTACCTGCAAACGGAAAATTTTTCCTAGAAATGAGACATGATCACAGCAATATTTGGCGCTTTGTTAACATCAGAAGCATGGTCAAGGAGACTGGTGAAATAAATGGTACATTCTGCACTGCTTTGGCAGGATACCATTGCCATCACAGGATGTGATTACAATTCCTGTTTCTTCCGCAAAGGGTAAACTAGACCACTCTCAATTGTTTTGATATACCTTTAATCCCTTCAGGCACTAGCAGGGTTACACAGTTCCGCCAGTGTTGGCTCTGCTACCGAAGATGCACTGGAACAATAAGTGTGTGTAATATATGAAAAAGACCATTTCACGATGTCAATAAAGCCCCCCGCAAAAAAAAAAAAAAATATATTTGAAACAAAGTTAATACCCAGAAATGATGTGTGGCCACTGGGAAAAGTAAAATGTTTGGAACTACATCAATACCTCCTTGCCAGGCACCTCCTATCCTAAACTTTGAGCAAGCCAAGTTATTTGCAAAGATGTGGGAACTTGCAAATGAATTTAAGCCTGTCAATTTGTCGCCCCTAAACCATGGATGGAAAGAGCTCAGTGGCAGAAAGAGCTCAGTGGCAAGACAGTGCCAAATTGGTGTGAAGGATCTCAACTGCCGGATTTTCTTGAAGTAAATCAATACGACAATGACAATGGCAATGAGAATCAGACAAGATTCATATGACAGTAATAATGACTATGATTACCTCAACTTCATCTAATTTTTTATTGCTAATCTACTAGTCAATTTTCTATGTGGAAAATATAACTATTGCATTTACTCAAAAACCATCAAGGAGAGCCTATTTTTCTTTGCATGTTTAGACTTATTGTACCTTTTCACTCTTTCTAGAAAGTGTTTAGTTTTATGATTAATGAGTAAAAGAAAATAATCATTTTAAAAAAAAAAGCGAAAAAGCTTAAAGAAGGACGAAAACACCAAGAAAAATGTAAATATCTCAAAAAATGGCCAATTTCTGGCTTGTAAGCACTCAATTTTTGGATTCTACACCCACAACTTAAATTTCGTAATGAGTGTGTTATTAAATTCAAACAACTCCTGCTCTATATAATATGGAATGAGAACATCGAAATAAAGTTTGTTATTATTATTCCAGTAACGTGCCAAAGTATCTATGACATGCTAAAGGATGATTACTGGCAAGTTATTTTTTGTATGGATATGGAAAAAACTACATAAGCATAACGAAAAAAAAGCGCTTTAAAACATATAGTGGTTTGACGGAACAGCAAAGCGAATAGCTGATTTGGACAAGAGATGTTCCAATACCTACAGTATGTATCTCATGATCGTCTGTAATACTTGTTGTGTACTGTGTTTTGTTGCAACCTGAGTTGCTGTTGAAAATTGACGAATAATTTCTAATAAATTTCCAATTAAATACATTAATATCAATACCATTTGCATTAAAAAGGATAATCTTATTTTGATAATGTGGGGAACAGTTTGACGTTTAATATATTTTCTATATTGCATTGTGCTAAATTTTGCAATAACTTTTGAAAAAATAAGCTAGTATATAAGCCACTAACATTATACATGTAAATGAATATGAGTGACTTACGTTTAATGACCAAGACAGCTTTACAATAATTACTCGAAAATCATACTTGAAGGGGAAATTCTGCCTAACTTCTCAAAAATCAACTCTGGGCATATATCTTATTTTCATTGCTCATTTGAAAACTATTGTTCCCAATCCATAACCAAAATCATCATCATCATCATCAAATCAATTTTTTTGCTGAATAAATGGTATGGGAGTAGATATTACGCTATGAGAATATCTCTGTACTCGTTTATCACTAGACCTAACCATCCGATCCTTTAAATTCCACAAACAAGGATTTTCCATATAACGTTAGATTAATGAGTGGGTTTCTCGTCTAGCTCAATCTCGAAGTCCTTTCCCTTTAAAAGTCGGGTGACTAGGCATGATGACTAGGAGGACAAATCCTAAAATCTAACAGCCAGCTAGCATTCTGTGAGTACATTACTTCTGGGATCGTTGGGCTGTCTGTGTTAGTGCTAAATGCCTTAACTGCTAACACTTGAATTCTTTCGATTCTTATTCTTGACGTCAACTGTGATCACTCGCTTCTAGATACAGAAAAGTTACCTGTAGCCACCGAGAGAAGGTGGCCTGTTCATGTGGACATTTAAATCTCCGATACCTTTCACAAGTAGGCCGATGAGAAATTGGCCTACCTGAATTGGTTTACCCAGGTCATTTGCAGAGAGGGGTCACGCCCAAGGAATTCACGCCGCTGGTAGACTCATTTTTCATCTTAAAATGATAGCTGCTGCGTGACCTACCAAACACTGAACTGCTGTTGCTCAGTTCAGCAAGAATATCTGTTTCGGGAAGACATAAGCTCTCATTTTATTGCTTTCAAAGGAATCTAATTCGTGTGCCGTATATAGATGCTCTCAGAGGACTGTTACAGCTCTTCGGCAAGTATTGAGGGGCCAATTCTTTACATTCTCCTCTTTCCTCACACACTTGGCAACACTGAGATTACCAAACACCTTCTTCACCCAAGGGGTTAACTACTGCAATCTAATTGTTCAATAGCTACTTTCCTCTTAAGAGGGTAGATGAGACTTTTCAGCTATGGTAAGCAGCTCTTCTAGGAGGAAACTCAAAAATCAAACCATTGTTCTCTGAGTCCTGGGTAGTGCCATAGCCTGTGTACCATGGTCTTCCACTGTCTTGGGTTAGAGATCTCTTGCTTGGGGGTACACTCAGGCACACTATTTTATCTTGTTTATCTTTCTCTTTATTTTGAAGTCTTTATCCTCTTGTTATTTTCAAGTTTTTATAGTTTATATATGAAAGATTAATTTAGTATTATTCTTAAGCTTCTCTTGCAGTTTTTCCTTATTTCCTTTCCTCACTGGACTAATTTCCCTGTCGGAGCTCTTGGGTTTATAGCATCCTGCTTTTCCAACTAGGGTTATAGCTAGCTAATAATAATAACAGTAATAATAATAAAAATAAATAATAATAATATTAACTGCACATCTTTTAAATCATGGAGACAAAGAATCAGCATATGAAGAATTAGACAACCCATGGTTTATGTGAAAATCTACTTTCCAGTCTTTATAAAAAACAAAGGAAAAAATTCATTTGGGTCTACACCTCCATAAACATCAAGGTCCATCAACAGAGCTTTAATTTCCCGAGATCGAAAAGCTAAACTAGTTAGTTTGGTCTCAGGAAAACAGGAATGAAGAAGTTCGAGCTTCTCATTACTCTGTTTACTGTCAAACACATCAGCCAAAAGGGTAGCCTTTTCCTTTGGGCACAGAGTGACTGAGCCATCTGGTTTATGTAAAGGAGGAACTGTTGCATCTACACCAAAGAGTGCAGATTTAAGGGTAGTCCACCACCTATGTTCCCGGGCTGTACCAGAGAGGGTTTCTTTTATGGTTAGATTGTATCCCTTTCTGATTGAAGCATAAACTCTCTAAGCAAAACCTCTAAGCCGAGTATAGTTATTCCAGTTCAAATCTAATCTGTTACCCTTTCAAAGATGATAGGCCTCCTGCTTCTCCAAATAATCACATCTACAATCATCATTGAACCATGGTTTATCCCTTACTCGGTACCTTAGCACACGAGAAGGGATACGCCTATCAATTATGTTGACTAAATTCTCATTCAAAGGGACAACAGGCTCAACACTACAATAGAATTATGGCCAATTCAAGCCCAAAAGATCATGCAAAATCCCATTCCAATCTGTTTGAGACTTAATATAAATCTTAAATGAGTATGATACATCAGGGACAGGCTGCTCAGTCTTCACTACTAATGAAATCAAGGCATGATCAGATGTCACTACTAATGAAATCAAGGCCTGATCAGATGTCGCGACTGGAGAACCAACCTTACTTGTTATAACGCCAGGAGAATCAGTAGATACGAGGTCCAAGCAGTTACCAGACCCGTAAGTAGCTTCACTTATGATTTGCTCACAGCCTGATTCAGAGGCAATGTCTAAAGATCTTAAGCCATGATGATCGGTAGGAGAAGCAAAACTTAAACACTCCCTATGGTGAGCATTGAAATCACCAACATAGATAAAAGAGGCTTTTCTATCATATTCTTGTATCTTAGCCATAATGGTAAGAAGACAATCGAAGATAGAATCATCCATGTCTTGATTCCTGTAGATTAAACACAAATAGAAGTTGTTATGCCTGCCACGTACTTTTACTACCTGAATCTCATGACATCAACATTCGTAGCAGGACTTATGAGAAGCAGGGTACTTTCTTAATATACACTGTCATTCCCCTTACCCTTAGGATGGCATCACATAACATTTTTTACATGTGCAAAAAATACACTTTTTTTAATTACACATTTAAAAAAATCTGAATGAACCAACTTTCATCTGGGGTGAATGACAAGAGTGGTAAGGTTCCCAGTCTAAGATCAGTACATGTAATCCTGTGACTTGAAGAAATGCCTTCTCGGACAAATGTTACGTTTAATTACTATGATTATGCAAACACTAGATGAAATTAAATGCATTAAGTTTCATCTAAAAATCTATGTATTATGAAACATTCAGTGATAATTGGAAATTAAAACAATTTTGTTAATACATCATTATAAAGAGATGCATTTCAGGTTTTTCAGAAGAAAAAAAAATTAAATATTGTGATACCTGGTATATTCGCTAGAAACCACCAAGGTCTGTACAATGATTATGATAGATTTTACCCTTGGTGCTAGGACCAGTTTTTGCGCTATATATGAAGCCCCTACTCTGGATATAGCATAAAACACACTATATTGGAAACCGGTTTGCTTGTAATTCTCGGTGGCTTTAAGAAATGGTAAAGGGAATCTGACCTGAGCCATCTTCATCCAATTGAACCTCCTCGGTCCAGGTGATGGGTTGAAATATCATATAACCTTTAGGGAGTAAAATGATTCCTTCAAGCCAAAAACTTACCTGTATCCGCTCTTTATGCTGATCCAACTAAGACTTTCATTCTTTTGGTGTAGCGATACTGCAAATTCTTTCCCTCAATTTTTTTTTCCTAAAATCCTCGTTGGGATGTAAATAAAAAAATTATTGCCCGGAGAATATTGTTAAAATACACGTGAATGAAAATCATAGGAATGCAATTGCAATTTTGCATATGAAAATATCATTAAAATATCCTAAAAATACAATATCATTAGAGTACAGAGTTCACAACTAGTTCACATATTAACGATCATAATACCTTTTTGCATCTAAACAGACATCAATAATAATGTATTACCCTATGGTTTATAATTAGGCCTATTCGTGAGAGATTTCATTTGACACCTTTTAAATCTGAACATAATATTCATTACTTCTACAGACTTTCTTATCAGATTAATTGTCACGTTCATTTTCCCCATTGGTATCTATTTCATCTTTACTGTTTGACGATTTTACTTTTACGTCATTTCTACCTTTAGCTGTTTGTGTGTCTTCCCTTTCACCATTGTTTACAAACGTATCTGTATCCGTGTTCTCACTATCCTCGTAAGCTTCACTCTCTACTACTGTGCTCCTTGATTTAGACTCTTCCTCTCCAAAGGATTCGTGGTCATGGGCATTATCTTGTGAGTCCTTCCTAACTGAAGCATTGCTATCACTTTCAATGGAATCTATTGTGTGGCTATGCGAGAGAGATTTGAATGGGTGGCTCATGTTTATACTAGGGTGGTGATTCCCCTCCCATTCTGGATATATTGGTACAGCCTTGACGGATGGGCCTTTTGTATTTGAGATTTTGGCATTAGATTTGCTAGAGTTCGTAGTAAAGATGTAGTCTGTCTCTTTCTTTTCTGAATCTGCTTTCATGTCTCTCCCTTGCCCCTCAGTGTTTAAAAGTTTCATCACAGATTCTTTGGAAAGTATTTTTTTATCTCTTGAGGTTGAGTTACCGGAGACTCCAAGTTTAAATTCACGACCTTCTTTCATTGGAGTGAGGGGTATCATATGTCTAGGAGGAGCTTTTACTTGTTTAAGCGCTTTATATTCTATAGCCCCGTCAGCACTCAATGCAATTTTGGACATTATGTCTTTGAACTGGGAATAACAATCATCTGTTATTTCCTCTAACAGAGACACAGGACTAAAGGGTCTCAAAGATACTTTCCGTTTGTTGGTCAATACTCTAAGGTTTCTGAACTTCTGATACCACTCATCATCATCTGTATCGATTAATTTTTCAACACGCACATTTTGGTTTGTACCAAACCTATACGTAGCTCTAAAATTCCTTTCCTTGCTAAAATTAAAATCACGTAACCTAGTGTCAACCTTCCGTGTTCCTTGTGCTAAACGATACATCGAATTTCCTTCTACTGTGTCCTCGCCTTCAGTCCTCTCAATAATGTTCTTCCAATAAGGGCTTTCCATCATGCGTTTAAGATATATCACCAAGCCTTCTTGATCCTGAAAACAATGAAATATTTTCAGATTTAAAAAGTGTAAGTTTTCTTATCCCTCTACTACAATAGTCATATATACACTATAAAGTCTAAAAGTACTTCGGAAAATTATAGTTCTTTTATAGGAAACCAGCGGTTTAGTATAATGTTACAACACATTATACAATCCCTTAAGGATGTTCCAATATCATAAATACATCGAATAACAAATCAAGATCTTCTCATTCAGGTCAAGGCTATAGAAGCTCTTTTTGATATCATATATTTTGAAATTTCTATTGATGTATTTTCGAATGTCTGATAAATAAATATGTTCAAGAATAATGAGCTGAAAAGACTCACGATATTGGGGCTGGCATAGATGGTGTTACTTTATAATTTGAGCTACATCGGCCTTAATCCCATTAATTGTATAGTAAATTGCCAACGGCATCTCAACTATCACTTGTTGGCTCAAAGTGCAACATCTGGTTCAGCACCTCGACGGATAGGTTAGACCACCACCTCGATTAATAGGCTAGACTATGCAAGTGATGCCATTGCCTTGTCGGGTGGTATCTTGAGACCAAGGCTACAGGTGCTACCCTAAGGATAAAGCCTGCACTAGCTTCTTTAGTTGGAAAAGGTAAGAATTTCATATAAAGTCTAAGTGAAATTGCTAGATCTAGGATTTGATGCATTACTGTAGGAAAGAATGAAACTAACAAATATAGTTAATTGTAAACTAAAGGAATGAATCAACTTCAATACAACCGTAACGAGCTTTTAAATACTAGTTTACCCAGGCTTGTGTCAGTTAATAGCTATGTTAGTGCAGCATTATAAAGGCTGTAGACATATAACATGCAGACAAACGGCCTACGTACTTTGCAACCATATTTCATGAGAGTTTTTGGTAAAGTGATTTTATCTGATATAAACCAACATATAGATAAACAAAGTGTCTTCATAGTATCTGCCCAACAGTAACATGAAATTTTTACTTTCTCATAGTTTCATAAATGCTTGAAGCAACAGCATTAATCATCAGTTTTAAGTCTTATACTTCTAAAGAACATATTTGCCAAACTTCTTTACTTAAAAAAAAAAAACTAATAATTATTTGATTCAAGATACCTTTTTAAAATCGTATGTTATAACATAGTTTAGGGAACCCAATCATTGACAGTAGGACATTTCTGATGTAAACAGGAATAGATTTGTACATCGAGAAATTTGCGTATCACATTAACACTTACATTTTCTGGAAGAGAAGTAAAACCATTACTCTCTTCTACCAGTCTCTGATTAAATGACAATGCCATAGAATGCTTCAGAACTGCTAGCGCTCCCATTGTACCCCTCTGAAGCTGAAAAAGAAAATTATACTTCAAACTCCCTTCATATTTTTCACATTGACCTAAGAAAAGCAGTCTAACAGGATTCTATTTATTCACTACAAATATCAAAAGTAAAAGTAGCACCCAAATCCAATTTTGAGAATGATAGAAAGAAACCCATAATTGAAAATATATACCGAAACACTGGTTAACTATTTTTTTTTTTTTCAGAATAGCAAAATCATTTCTATATGGCTATTGGAACTATAAAAGATACTCCCAAGTAATCATGTGGCAAACTTCAAGGTAAACTTCTATTTGACCACATTTCATTTTCACAATTAAAATGTTAAGATTAATGACACTATATTATACAGTAACAATTTCCACTTTTTTGCAAAATGCGTAAAGGACACAGACTTACGTAATCTGAAATGACAATCTCTTCTGTATCTTCCAAAAGTCTTGGTTCATACCATCCCAGGATAGCACTTTGGCACCCTTGGGCACTTTGGCGGGATAGTAAAACCTCCCTTAGATCCTTGGCCTTCAGTAAATGACCTTGAGATTCCAATAACATCAACAGCATTGAAAGTCCAGTAGCAAGACTCTCTTGGATTGTTACTTCCCTTTTTTCTATTTCCATATCTAGCTTTTGGTACTTTGACACTAGGTTCTGAAGATCTTGAATTAAACTTCTGTGTTTTTCGTTCATATCTCTTAGAGTACAGAGTTTCTCACGATAAATCACAACATGTCTATCAAACAACTGGACGGTTCTCCTTATGCAGCTATCCTCGTCTAGTTTAATCTCCTTAATTGCCTCTGTAAAGGAAAGAACGTGGCATCGCATTGGTGGATGATTTACTAAGGTGCAATCTTTACATATCCACTCCTTGCATCGTTTACACCAGAGCTTGCAGTACAAAGCATGTTTGTCACATTTTCCAGCATGTTGCTCTGGTTCCTCCAAAGTTTTTGAAATACGAATCGATTTCTGCCCCGAGCATGAACTCTGAGGTTTACGATATCTTGCGAGATCTGCATCTTTTATTTGTCCCAAGGGCATATCGATTGGACCTGAATAAGGTGATTCCTTTGCTTTGATTATTTTTAATAGGGTGTGATTCGCAGGAATTCTACCAGGCCTTTTAGTGTGGTGCGTACTTCTACACTTGAAGCATTCGAACTTGCAATTTTTAAAGAAATCATTAATGCACTGGGAACAAAAGGTATGACCACAACTCAGAACTCTCGGAAGTTGATTTTCATCCCCCATGTAGCCCCCACAGAATTCGCATAAAAATATGGGATCCATCTTACAGCTGGAAAAAAAAGAATGAAAACGTTAACTATTTTATCATTTTTGTAATAAACTACATATCTACGTTATAAAAGATTGGAAATTTTTAGTAACTTTGTCAAAAATATTCATGTAAATTATATACAAATGTCTTAATATGACCTTTTGTGTGATGTTTATGCAACTCTGAAGTGGATTAATATGCACACAAAGTCTTATGATTTTGATAAAACATTTCTATGCTGGGATACTGCAAGTGAGAACTGTTGAAAGTTTAGTCCACACTAAACAATACTTGGAGCAAACTTTTCTACAACAGTATGTGATCTACGTATGAGAAAATGATCTGCTGCCATGATACTTAATCCACAGGTAATGTAAACATAGATCACAAGATAGGGGATTTGTGTTGTGGATGTTATTTGGGATAAATAGATGGATGGATGGATTATGGAAATTAGGAAAAGGACATCAGTAAATTTCAGAGATTTCGTGTACTCTTGCTATGGATTCACTAGACAATATATATATATATATATATATATATATATATATATATATATATAAATACATATATACATGCATACATATATATATATATATATATATATATATATGAATTTATATATATATATATATATATATATATATATATATATATAAATACATATATACACATACATACATATATTATATATATATATATATATATATATATATATATATATATATATATATATATATATATATATATAAATACATATATACACATACATACATACATACACACATATATATATATATATATATATATATATATATATATAAATATATATACATATATATATACATATATATATAAATACATATATATATATATAAATACATATATACACATGCATATATATATATATATATATATATATATATATATATATAAATACATATATACACATACATACATACATACACACATATATATATATATATATATATGTATATATATATAAATATATATACATATATATATACATATATATATATAAATACATATATATATATATATAAATACATATATACACATGCATATATATATATATATATATATATATACTGTATATATAACATATATATATTTAAAATATATATCTTAAGTAAAATATATATAAAACATATATATGTGTATATGTGTATATATAAAATATATATGTATAAATATACATAAACATATAACGGATTTTGAGCGAAGCGAAAAATCTATTTTTGGGTGAGATGGCCATGTCGTCCTGATGGAAGTTCCTATAGGGTAGCTTCCTAGGGTATATTACAACTACGGCGATATTCCCAGAGAATTTACCTTAAGGTACCAGAATTCTAACTCCTGGAGCAAATATCCCTCGTGAAAGGGATATCGCGACATATCAGAGGACGCATTCTTGACACGCCACATGGCAATCTGCACCCCGAACAGAGATTTCGTATCGCAGGGGGCAATTGGCAAGAAACGAATTCGGGAAAGAAAAAGGGGGAGCCGCTCCCAAGACTCCCTATCTCCCGTTTCGTAAGCGTGCCTGGCGCCAATCCTGGCGCCATCTGTATTCCTTGTAGCGTACACGAGGTGCTACAGATACTGTATGTAGGGAGGGGTCCTACAGCCCTTTCTTAGAAAGGCAAGGGCGGGTCCATCAGGACGACATGGCCATCTCACCCAAAAATAGATTTTTCGCTTCGCTCAAAATCCATTTTTTGGGCTCAAGCCATGTCGTCCTGATGGAAGTATACCTGAGCATTACTGTATCTGTGGATTCTCAGAACGTGCCGTACTCCCCGGAGGTAATTTTTCCCGGTCGACTAGACCTAGAGACCTAAGATGTTACCGTTATACATCTTTTCACCTAACTATAAACCATGTTAGAGCTTCCTGACCCCTACAGGGAAGAGTCCTACTAGACTCTAGAAAAGTCTCGAAGAGTACATATACCTATGTATGAATACCAGGCAAGCTAATATAGTGGTCTCACCCTATATTAAGTAAAGCATAGTTTGTAAAGAACCACTGCGTCAATATGAAATATCGACCAGTTCTCCGCACAATACTTGTATTGGACAAAGGTTTATATCCGCATAGGAGGAAAACCAATGCAACATAGCTTGCATAAAGGAACAATTCTATTAGAATTATCCCAGATAAGGTACATAGAATGAATGCTCAATTATACCAATAAATTGACACAGGTGAAAGAGACGCAAGGTTCTTAAGAACCAGTTTATTGACAGACAATAAATAGCCAGGTTAACAACAATTATATATATATATATATAAGAAGAGGATAACCCAAAACATTAAGCATAAGTATGATAGTAAACAGAACTTGTTTATCTGAAAGAAAAACATTAAATGCCACTTTTTAAGATACCGAGGTATCAAAGTCATAAAAGTCTGTATTACAAATCAATCACATTAGCGTTAGAAACGCTCGGCACACATGTCTGCACTTATGCTAGGTTCACCTTTGGAAATGGAACAGTCTATATGGGCAACTCAGTGCCCTCATTTAGTTTGTAGTACAGTAAGTAACTACACACTCACCCTGGAATTAATCGTCCCAATTAAAACCACTGTTCCTCGCAGAGTTAAACAGTAGGGCTAACGACGCGACCCACTGCTACCACAGATCTCTTTAGTTCCTCTACTTGCTTCGCATAGTGGCGAAAGAACACTCTGGAAGACTTCCAGCCAGTGTATGAACGGAGATGTTCAAAATCCATACAATTAAAGAAATTTAAGGATGAGGCAACTTTCCTCGGATCGTGACCTGCGGGTGTACTGTCAGGATCCGCTCTGCGAATAAAATATGTGATTTTCGCTCTGAGTTGATTCAGAGATAAATTTGAGCCTGATGTTTCTCCCCTGAATAGTTGACCACCCCTGAAGTCTGAAGTTCTATGAAGATAGACCTTTAGGCATTCTACTGGACATAGAGATGCATCTTCTTTCAGAGGGCAGATTCTCCAGGGACCCCACCTGTTGGTGGGTAACTCATTCTTGGCGAGAAACGTAGGATCCGGAAACAGGTTCAGTTCTCCCCCATCCAGGAACTGAACACGACCTGCCTCTCTCAAGAGGGCTACGATCTCACTAACCCTGGCCCCGGACGCGAGTGCAAATAGGAAAATAACTTTTTGTGTCAAATCCTTTAACGTACACTCTTCATTGCTCAACAGAGAAGCGAAATGAAGAACTTTGTCTAAAGACCATGAAATGGGCTTTGGAGGTGCTGAAGGTCTGAGCCTAGCGCAGGCTTTCGGAACTTTATTAAAGATCTCGATACCTAGGTCGACCTGGAAGGCATATAGAATGGGTCTTGTCAAAGCAGACTTACACGCTGAAATCGTGTTAGCCGCCAACCCTTGACCATGGAGGTGGATGAAGAAAGATAAGCAGAAGTCTGTCGAGATCTCCTGCGGATTCTTCGCCTTGACAAAGGCCACCCATTTTCTCCAAGATGACTCATATTGCCTTCTAGTAGATTTGCACTTATATTCCTCTAGGAAGTCTATGCTGGCTTTCGAAATCCCAAAACGCTTTCTCACCGCTAGGGAGAGAAAATCATGAGCTGCAGGGTCCGGGTTTTCTGTAATGAAGCGCAGACAGTCGACTTCTGGACTCGCTGGGTCAGAACTGGATGTGGTAGCGGTACAAACTTCAGCTGTAGTTCCAATGCCAAGGGGAACCACACGCTGTTCGGCCACTTGTGGGCCACTATTGCCGCTACCCCCCTTGAAGGATCTCAGTTTGTTGAGGACCCTCAACAGAAGGTTGTGAGGAGGGAACAGATAAATCCTGGACCATCTGTTCCAGTCGAGGGACATCGCGTCCACTGCTTCCGCTAAGGGGTCCTCGTACGGGGACACGTACAGGGGCAACTTCTTGTTGTCTTTCGTCGCAAAGAGGTCTATCTGCAGTTCTGGGACTTGATTCAGAATGAAGGAGAATGATCCTGCGTCTAAGGACCATTCCGACTCTATCGGTGTGAACCTGGATAGAGCGTCCGCTGTCACGTTGCGGACTCCTTGAAGGTGAACTGCCGACAGGTACCACTTCTTCTTTTCCGCCAATCGGAAAATGGCCAACATCACCTGGTTGAGAGGTGGTGACCTCGATCCTTGTCGATTCAAGCATCTCACAACTACCTCGCTGTCCATCACCAACCTTATGTGGATCGAATGACGCGGGGAGACTTTCTTTAAGGTAAGGAGCACTGCCATAGCTTCTAGAAAGTTTTTGTGAAAGGTCTTGAATAGCTTGGACCAAGTCCCCTGGACTTTTTTCCGATGAGAGTGACCTCCCCATCCCTCCTTTGAGGCGTCTGAGTGAATCGTCACCGACGGGGGAGGTGGCTGAAGAAGAACCGACTTCTTTAGATGTCTGGCTTGGGACCAATGCCTGAGAAGAGTACGTGGCCGAAGCGGAACTGGTCTTCTCAGATCTCTTCGCGTGTTTGATGCATAACTTCTCCAAACTCCGGTTGCATCCTTTAGCTGTGCACTTAGCACTGGGTCTGTCAACGAAGCAAACTGGAGAGAGCCCAGTACCCTCTCCTGTTCGCGTCTTGATATCCTTTCGGAATCTAGAAGTCTCTTGACAGAACCCGCTATCTCCTTCCTTTTCTTAGCCGGGATGGAGAAACGGTGTGACAAAAGGTCCCAGTGGATTCCCAGCCACTGGAACTTTTGAGATAGAGAAAGTCGAGACTTTTTTCTGTTGATCTTGAAGCCTAGGTACTCTAGGAACTGGATCACTTGACAGGAAGCTTGCAAGCATTCTGTCTCGGATGCTCCCCACACCAACCAGTCGTCCAGGTAGGCTACTACCTGAATTCCCTTTAGGCGTAATTGTTTGAGAGCTGCGCTCGCAAGCTTCGTGAAAATCCTTGGGGCTATGTTTAGCCCGAATAGCATGGCTCTGAAGGCGTATAGTCTTCGTTGTAGCCTGAACCCTAGGTAGGGGGAGAGTCGACGGCTGATTGGAATGTGCCAATAGACGTCTGACAAGTCTATAGAGACGTAATATGCCCTCTTGGGCAGTAAGGTCCTTATGTGTTGCAGTGTTAGCATTTTGAATTTGCAATTCACTATGAACTTGTTGAGTGGCGACAAGTCCAGAATGACTCTGAGCTTTTCCGAGTCTTTCTTGGGAACACAAAACAGCCTCCCTTGGAATTTGATGGACTTCACCTTTCGGATCACATTTTTCTCCAACAGTTCTTGAACGTACTCCTCCAGAACGGGGGTGGAGTGTTGGAAAAACCGAAGGCACGGGGGTGGAGTGGTGTACCAGCTCCAGCCCAGTCCATTCTTGAGTAGGCTGTGGGCCCAGGGATCGAAGGTCCATCGATCCCAAAATTTCAGAAGTCTCCCTCCTACCGGTATCATCTCACTTGGACTGCCGTCCTGAGGTCTTGCCTCCCTGACCACGACCACCCCTGAATCCCCTTCCCCTTGAGGGGCGCCTAGACGAGCCTCTGGTTGCTCCTTTAGGCTTTGCTCGAAAGGAAGAAGACTGCCCTTCGAACGTTGGGGTGAATGCCGTGGACTGTGTCGACACAGCCTGGGGTATCCACTGAAAAGTGGTCGGGGTTTGTGCCACCATCTGGGGCACTGGAGGCAATGGCAATTGCAGTTGCTGTTGCTGTCTAAAAGGCTTGGCTGGCCGAGACGGTAGCCTAGTCCTCATAGTCTTCCTCTTTGGTTGAGGACCTTCATCCGGGGAAGACTTTCTTTTGATAGCCAGGCCCCACTTCTGGAGAAGGTTTCTATTCTCCAAGGTGGCCTTATCAACAACTTCTTTGACCAAGTCGGTAGGGAAAAGGTTTTTTCCCCAATGTTGGAGGAGATTAGTTTCCTTGGCTCGTGCCTCACCGTAGCCGAGGTGAACACGAACTCCCTACAAGCTCTCCTTGCCTTGACGAAGCCATAAAGGTCCTTCGTCACTGTGGCCAGATGAGTCTTGGCCACCACCATGAACATTTCATGGACCTTGGGGTCACTTGCCATTGTCTCAAGAGTAGTCTGAAGAGACATTGAGGCAGCCAGTCTTTCTTTTGTCTCGAACTCTCTTCGCAAAAGAAAGTCAGACAGCTTAGGGATGTCCTCGCCGAACTGACGTCCGGCAATATCAGCCTCCAACTTTCCAACTGAGAACGTAAGATGGACGTCCTTCCAGTCTTTGTGGTCCATAGGCAGGGCCAGCGACAAGGGTTTACACTCCTCCAGGGAGGGGCAAGGCTTGCCGGCCTCGACTGCTTTTAGTACAGCCGCAAACCCTTTCTGTAAAAAGGGGAAGGCTCTAGCAGGCGAGGACACAAAGGAAGGGAGCTTCTTGCTCAATGCAGCTACCTTTGAGTTAGAGAAGCCCCTCTCTTTCATCGAGGATGAAAGTAGAGCTTGAGCCTTAGCATGGTCCATCACTATGACCTCCTTCGGCTCTGTCTCCTCCTTTGAAGCTGGTTCCTTCATCAGCCGGACATAACAGTCCGGATATGATGCCTTGCTGGGCCAGAATTCCACCTCCTCCAGGGGAACTGAGCCCAGCTTATCCGAGATGACGATCTTTCCAGTCGTCATCGGCATGTGCTCAGCATACCTCCATGGGTTAGCATCTGAGCACAAGGGAAGGTCTTTCACATTGAGCTTTTTCTGGGGCCCATGTGATTCTGCAAGGCACTGCATCCGCAGTTCCATTGCAGCCGCCTTCCCCTGATTCTCCTTCTGCATTTGTTGGATCATTCCAACAATAGAAGAGAGGGCCTGTCCCAGCTCTACTGGGAGACCGGCCGATGTTGAGGGAATAGGCTCCGGAATCTGAACCGGAGTAGCCGACACCTCGTCGACCTCTTCCTCTACAACGTCTGGGGCTTGAACTTCATCCTGGGCTTCTGCCAGGAGGTCTTCCTCCAGACACTCGTCCACGTCAGACATCCTGTCATCTAATTGGATGTCTTGCATCGCGACCGCGACTTCAGCATCCACCTGGATCTGAACATGGGGGATCTCCTCTTGAGGCTGGGGAATCACTGCATCAGCTGATGCCTTAGGGAAAAGATACGCCCTCATCTTCTCACTTGGAAGATAAGGTCCAGAAGTGTTCTTTTGGAAGCCCCTTACCCAGGTACGAAGCTTTTCCCTTGCTATATCCCTTGATTCCGCCGTCCTAGGGGAATCAAAGGCCTCAGTAATCAGGTTAGTGCACACAGTACATACCTGAGGGTCCCAATACCGGAGATCATCCTTGGAGACAGCGCATGCTGCGTGTCTCCTACAAAACTCATGTCCGCAGAGGTTCTTGCTGCGGACGTTGCAGAAAACACTTCCGCACTTCGGAGGGTCCTCCTGTAAGAGAAGAAATTTCCATGAGTATCAAGTGAACTATGTATCACTGGATATGCATAGTATAGCATAACAATTCAGAAAGGAAAGACACACACTTGTGTTTCCTCACAACCCATTGTTGCAGCCTTCCAGATAATAAAATCGAATGGTTAATCTCTTCTAGAGAAACCAATGCAAAGTTTCCAGAGGAAACAGGTGGAGCTCACACCTAAGCAATGATTTTAAAATCCTGGATAATAGACAGGAAAGGACTCACTTTCCTATCTGTAGGGCAACAGCAAAGGGCTGTGCAAGACAACACAAAAGTGTTAGAACACACAGTGCTGTACCAAAACCCACACTATAGTTTTCTTCTTACAGTATCTGTTATACTGAAGAATACTGGTACAGTATAGGAGGTTATGTGCCGGCCGGCACACACCATAACTAGCTTTAAAGTATACTACTTAACAGCTATTAGGCGGCAGAACGCTGGTTCAAATGCATGTGCCGGCCGGCAGTAACTGCCGGCCAGCACAGCCAATGTCGGTCGGCAATGACAGCTGACCGACCACTACACAAGGTAGTACCCGGCTGCCGGCCACACTCTTGGCGACCGGCAGACAAGGGCTGACATTAGCCGGCCGGCAGAGGTACAGGACCGATGCCAGCCGGCAGCAAAAGAACCAGAGGACTACAACTGCCCGGCTGCCGGCCTCATAGGCCGGCAGCCGGGTCGGGTACAGCACTAGAAGAAAACAGAATGGATGCCGGGATAAGAGTGTACGCTACCTCCAAGCCCGGCAATCCGAAAGAGTGCATATAAGGAAGGGGAGAATCTAATTCAGGCTTCCTGACCAATGCCGTCTGACTCTGCAGGCAGGCATGGATGAGGGACCAAGGGAGGTCCGGGCAGCACTCAAAACAGAAGACCCTTGCCGGCCAGCAGCTCTGCCGGCCGGCAAGGGACTGAGTCAATTCCACATCCTAACCTATTCTAGGTCCAGATGTAGAATGACGTACAGTACTGTAATGGCTAGGCCATTACAGAGATAGAGGGGGAAGGGACAAAAGAGGGTCCTACCAACCTTGCTTTAGTGATGGATCACCTGCAGCCAAGAAACTCATCTTAGCCTAAGGGAGATCCAAGGGGGGAGGCCAGCAATACTTGCCAGCTCCCAGAGCACCAAAGCAAGGAAGGTGTTGCTACTCCCAGGGAAAGAAACTTATCCTCCCCCGAGAACAGCAACAAGGACTAGTCTGGTAGATCACAAAAGAAGGAATCATCTCGTACAGAAACCTTCGGTAGTGACCTAAGGAGGCTAAGCCTCCTATGTCTGTGTCAGGTCAGCGAGGGAGACTCTACCCCAAGCCAGACAAACACAGACTCAGACTAAAAAACTCTGTTGTTCTGTCCCTCTTTGAACCAGACTTACTGGAACAGGAAGGTACAGTAACACCCCAGTATAGTTTTATCGAAAATTAATTCAGATAAACCACTTAGGGATAAGCCCAAGGCTTAAACAGAGGGAAAGGGATTGCATACCTTCTCCGAAGAAAAGAAAGCAACCGGGGAGTATGAGAAAGTATACCAAGGCTCCATAAGCAACTTAGCCTAGGCACCAAGAGAATCGATTACCTAAATCACCGAAACTCACTCATATACTATCTTGGAAATATTCCACATAATCTTAAATGTATAAAACATAGCCTAAAGCTTCAATAAAATTTTAATACACTCGGAAAAACCAAAATCATGCATGAAGTACTAGGACCAAACGACTAGGCTACATGGCCTAGCGTAGGCCAGAATTGGCGAATACTTCGCCAAAATAATACTAAAGCACGAAAGGAAATCCTATGTAACGCTAAATAGCTAAAATTTATTAAAGCAAAACAACTGGGAATGTCGCTCTGACTAACTAAACTTATACCTAGCGAGCGACAGCGTCCATGACGCCTCCGGTAGGCTACGGCTCTTGTAACAAAGATTAAACCTTATCAATCACTAAAAAATTACCAAGAGCCTACATTTATACATAAAAGACATGGTACTCAACTTATCAGAGGCCGACGAAGCTGGAGAAGCCATGAAAAGTAGAATAAATCCAAGATTTCCGAGAAACACAGGAAAAAACACCGAGTTGTTAAGCTACGCAAAAAGGAATACAGATGGCGCCAGGATTGGCGCCAGGCACGCTTATGAAACGGGAGATAGGGAGCCTTGGGAGCGGCTCCCCCTTTTTCTTTCCCGAATTCGTTTCTTGCCAATTGCCCCCTGCGATACGAAATCTCTGTTCGGGGTGCAGATTGCCATGTGGCGTGTCAAGAATACGTCCTCTGATATGTCGCAATATCCCTTTCACGAGGGATATTCGCTCCAGGAGTTAGAATTCTGGTACCTTAAGGTAAATTCTCTGGGAATATCGCCGTAGTTGTAATATACCCTAGGAAGCTACCCTATAGGAACTTCCATCAGGACGACATGGCTTGAGCCCAAAAATAATATATATACACATTATATATATTTATATATAAATAGATAAATATATATATATAAAGACAAAAGCAATTAAAACCTCTAGTCATGAGAACTTTGTTAGTGAGTTAAGATGAAAGCCAGGGAATTTTATCATCAGGTACACAATGATCAAGGATCTGTGGTATCCTTCCTCCATCAACATTGGCTGTTAAATTAATTGCAAGATTGTGATCATTGTCACAAGAGCGTGGGGGAAATGTCTGAAAAGAGGGAAACAACAAAAGACTTATGTTTTTCATAGCAGAGGCTGCCAAACTTTTAGGTCAGTGCATCGAGGGCATACATTTTTCTATTACATAGAGCAGCTAACAAGATTAACAAAATTTTTATTATCCAAAAATTTGGAACTAATTCATGTATTTGTTAAAGATCAATCATTTATACTTGCTGAAGAAATGACTGGTAAATCTCAAATAACAGTTTGCGACTGGTTTAATATACGAAGAGAAATATGTTCTTCCATTGTGGGTTCGTAAACAAGAAAAAATCGTTGGGACAGCAGAAGTTGCAGTTCAAATTAATGAAGCTCCCTTTGACAGCAAAAGGATATACAACTGTGGCTTCATTTTAATTGGCGACCGAAGACCCAAATCCCCTGACAATGAAGGTGATGTGTTCAAAAACAGAAATCACGGAGGTCTATGGTTGTTTGGACTGAAATATAGCATTTATTACAGATACCTTTATTTAAAGATAGAGAGCCACTTTGGAGCCTTTTATTTTAAAGAGAGGTTCATGCAGGCTCTGTTAATTATTATTATTATTATTTTTATTATTATTATTATTACTTGCTAAGCTACAACCCTAGTTGAAAAAGAGGATGCTATAAGCCCAGGGGCTCCAACAGGGAAAATAGCTCAGTGAGGAAAGGAAACAAAGAAAAATATAATATCTTAAGAGCAACAAGGTTAAAATAAATCTCTCATATATAAACTATAAAAACTTTAACAAACCAAATAGGAAGAGAAATGAGAATATATATATATATATATATATATATATATATATATATATTATATATTTATATATATATATATATATATATATATATATATATATATATATATATATGTATATATATATATATAAATATATATATATAAATATATATATATATATATATATGTATATATATATATAAATATATATATATAAATATATATATAAATATATATATATATATATATATATATATATATATATATATATATATATATATATATATAGAAAATGAAGTATATATTTACCATTACCCTTCACTCTCTAATCGACCGATACAAAAGTTATCACGCTACAGCCTCCATTAAACATAGAGAACAATGACAAACTAGCCAGTACTCGTCCATTTCTTGTAGCGAATTCCAGTTTCGCTAGTAATTAAACTATCATATTAAACAAATAAAGGACAATCAGTTACGAAAATAGAGGAAATATCTATAGCTTTAAAAACAACACCTAAGAAATATACGTTTGCAGTTGCAGAAATCTTAAAAGTTTTTAACGACTTGAGTTTTTTCCAGATTTATCAGGCTTTCTGCCAATGCTGCTTGCTTGCAGTCCCTTTTCAAAGAAAGAGATTGTGACAATGTTAAACAATATTTACTGAGTGTGCTAAAGGGCAGGCTACTCTATTTCAGTGGTGTTATCTTATTTAGTTTTTAAGTGACGTGTAGTATTGTTTCGGCAAAATTAGCAAGCTGTGTAATATTAAGTGACATTGATCCTCCTCTTAGGTCTACGACTTGTGAACTCAGTTTTTATACTATTTGAACAAAATAGATCAATTAATATGAAAATATGATACGACTTTGCACTGACCAAAAGTTCTAGTCCAAAATTATAGTCCATGAAATAACTAACTAATCACCTTAAAGCAACAGCCATAAACGATACCTGGATTATTGATTCCAACATACACCAGCCGGTAAAATTATAGAACATGGGACAGCATCTCTAAAAGGAAAAACAGCTTTTCCCAAGTAAATAGTGTGCTTTCAACGAATTTGACCTTTATTTCCACTGCAAATAAACCATTCTACTGTCATGGACCACCCCCTTCCTAACGGACACAAGTGGGAGCCTGGGACTTTGGGTGGGCAAAAAAAAGAAGAAAATTTGATTATTTACCACTTATGAGATTTGTGAAAGGCCACAGAACCTAACAAACCCACCTAACCTAGTAGTTACCCCGGACCCCCTTTCCCAGGTCACAGACCTAGCAGAGGGGAGGCAAGCTTTCCGGGCCACCCTTCCAGGTCACAAACCTACTCAGGTCACAGACCTAGCCAGGGGGCGGCGGCCAAGACACCCAGACCCCCTACCCAGGTCACAAAATCTACAAGTAAATCACAAATAATTTCTTACCTTACGATTGATACCAACGTGTCTTTTTTTTTTTTTCTTAGCAATCCTTACAGTCAAGTTACAGTAGAAATGTGCTGGTCTTCCCTAAAAGCTAACTCAGAATCGCACTTTGGACACTAAACTTTGAGGGCTAAAACAATGAGCTTTTAAAATATTTGTTCACTATAATAGGTGTACTGTCATACTCACCATAAAACTTTGCAATAGCATCCACATTGCCATAATGGCAGCCATTACTCTTTGTTACGTTGGGCTCCACAACAATAGCATCTATATGTTCATAATGGCAGCCATTACATTTTGTTACGTTGGGCTCTGCAATGCACAACCAATACAGCTATAAAGTAACTGAGGATTTGTCTTATGAAAACGGGACATGTCGCAGAACTGTCTAAATTACACTCAAGCATGCAAACATGCCCAAATGTGGCAAACTTCGTCATATAGTTGGGGAGGGTAGGAGAAGGAGCTACTTACAAATGAACGAATTGAAGTAATTCCATTGGTAGAAGGATAGCCTGTGCGCAGGAAGTATAAAGTCGTTATTGCTCAACAAGCTATGTAAAAAAGCCCGAACAGGAGCAGATATGTCTGGTTTGTAAAATGTAAATAAAAGTGAAACAAATATTTCAGGGGAAGAAGATCCCCAAATATAATGAATAAAGAAGAAAGGGTTAAGGTTAGTTTTACCATTATTTATCAATTCCCCAGTAAATTTTCCAGTAAATATATGATACGTCAACTACTAGAGAAACTGGAATTCGCTATAAGAAATGGATGAGTTCTGGCTAGTTTGGTATTTTTCTCTATATGTTCAAGTGGGCCTGGGCGTACATTTGATGTATATTCAAAATACTGTGTATACTAAATTAAAAATGGTGTAATTACTCAAAAGGGTCCATAAGATATACAATTCACAAACAGTGACACTTTTGAGTTATTAGTCCATTTTTAATTTAGTATTTAATTTGAATATACGGTATTTCGAATGTACGCTGGCATTAGGAACTTCTGTTAGGTTGACTATGTTGACGATGTCAATTCCAGGTCGTTTAGCGAGGAAACCAAGCTAGTTTTTATATTACCCTCCCCCCTTGCTTAACATATCTTGCCCTTTTTTGCTAGCTCCCCCCCCCCCACCCCCATTTAAAGAACCTCCTAATTACTGTACAAGAAGAGGAGAGCTGCCGGAAGGCATAATTTTGGAGTTAATGGAGAGCGTGCTCTTGTAAACGCATACCCATTTCCCCGCCCCAAAAAACCCCGGTTTCCCACTGGGGTCCAACAGAATTATCTTTATATAAGGGGGTCCAAAAACTCATGAACTGGTGGTTTTCTCGAATAATCATGGTCAGAAAGGTATAAAACACAAGATAGCGAGTAGGTAAAATATATGGTTTATGTATTTGGCTAGAAATTAAAGTCATATTTATCAATTTCCCCCACCCAATAGGTGGCTCCCATTACCATAAGATCTATTAGGGTAAAACTTATTAAACTATTTATTAGCGACGGAAATAAAGGTAATTTTCGAAGAAAATTAGTCTTTCCATATATAACCCCATTTTATATTAGTAAAGCTTTTCCCATGTTGTTCTATAATGATCCCCACCACCTTTCATATTTGCAATGTATTAGGTCTATAAATGAGGGTAGTCATTTCATCCACATCCAAAACATGCACTAGAACAGTAACTTTTCATCATAAAATTTTTCGATATACATACAAGAGTACACAGAACCCTAAACTGATGACCTACCTTTAAGATGAGGTAATATAACTTATATATTTAAAACACTAGCACCAACACAGGAAACAGGAAACTAACACTATTGGTGAGATGAGGTCAATCTGAGACTGAGAGGTAGTGTTGCCAGATGGGTTAGACTAAAAATCTTCAAAACTCATGATAAGAAAATCCTAAAACAACCCAAAAATCCCCATCTCCACAAATATATTTTCTTCTGATCCTGTAGGTTTTACTAATATAGAAATTACTCACATTACCTCATATAAGTGCAAGCAAACTAATTGCAACAATATATAGGTTTACTCAGCTTTGTTTCTTCTTCATAGAATTTTGTACAGAATATCCCCATCAGACATGCCAAATCTCCAAATATAGGGATAAATTCCTATATCTGGCAACACTGCGAGAGGTAGTTTTGTTTTTGTTTACATAAAATCAAGGATCTTCAAATCGCCAGACCACTAGAAAGCAAGTTTCTTCCTCATAGATAATACATTCCATCATAATTTTTAGGAATTTTGGTCTTTAATTATGAAAGATACATAACGTAATATAAAATACAAAAATGAGAAATTTTGTATGAGGTAAAATTCCTTTATCGGGAGACAAAATATCACACAGTAATGAAATGGATTTGGAAATGGAAGTCTCGTTGATGTAATCACACAACATGCCGGAAAGTCTGGCCCAATAAATTAAAAAATATCAGCCAAGTACTATTATTATTATTATTAATTGCCAGGCTACAACCCTAGTTTGAAAAGCAGGATGCTATAAGCCCAGGGGTCCCAACAAGGAAAATAGCCCAGAAAGGAAAGGAAAAAATAAGAAGAGTAACATCTAAATAAGTAAATTGTATATAAACTATAAAAACTTTAACAAAACAAAATGAAGAGAAATTAGATAGAATAGTGTGCCCGAGTGTACCCTCAAGCAAGACAGGGATTCTAAAAGTTTTTACCAAACTATTAGAAATGTTTCCAGTTGCCTTATCAATAAGGTTTTATGTTTAAAGGTGAAGTTAAACGAGTGCATTTGTGAAATTAGAAAATAAGTCTTGATGGCAGGTATGTCCAAATATTCAAAATAACTGAAATTATAAAGGCCGCTCGTGAACAGTAAGGTCATGGTTTCTCAGTGACACATATCAAGCAGTGAGCATGACTTGAACTCAGGCCTCGGAGATTGTGAGTCTTCAACGATCCACTAAGTTAGTGTGAACTGGGAGCAAATTGCGTGATCGGTAGATCATTAGCCATTATCATACAAGTGTCCAGTTAGATACCGCAAGGAATACATAACTTTATGGGCTCTTCTAGGGGAAATGGCTGGGTTCAGCCAAAAATCTTTAACATGCTCCTCCCTTAAGTATAGCCTCCTCCACACTTGACCTTCTCCCAGTGTCTGTAACAAGCCTCAAGCAACTTGCAACAGGGGCATATAATTAATTTCCCTTCATTCTTAATTATATTATAATCTATACCTACATTTTTCAGTCTCTTTTCAAGAAACAATGTGATTCCCTTTTCATTGTATCTAAACGTTTCTAGTCGTCCATATAATGCTACACTCATATCTTTCAATTCATATCATCAGATTCCTTCTTCTTTCTTACCTACTCATCGCTCTTATCCTTATATTTCGTATCTTTAGGATCATTAGTGGTATCTTTTACTTATCATCTGTATCTCCCCATTTTAAGACGCTTAGCAGATAAGGCACTCGATTCAGGTCACTGCATTAGTATCTTGTTACTAGTAACGTAATAGCCAAGTTGGAAGTAACTGCGGGATTCCAATGGCACTCTTTTGAAGAGATTGATTTCTTTGTGAATTTTTAATCATTAAGGTACGTGAATTTATCTTTTTCTTCGACTTTCAAGATTCATTTCCCATGATTTTTTAACGCTTTAATTTTCAATCTTTTTGGGGGCCCATAGTTTCTGATAACATTAATCATTAGATGACTTTATGCATATGATTTTCAAATCTGCGAAGTAGTACAGGTATCTTTTACAAAGTGTTACTTGATATTTCATCTATAAAGGTTTTTTTCTTTTTTAATAGATTTGACTTTTGAAGCTTTCAATCTCAGAGAGCGACCTATTTATAAATTTCTTTATCACGGAATCTAGTGGATTTTCATTCCTTTCCTTGAGTGATTTCTCAAAGAATATACTGTTCCTGCCTTAACTGAATATAAGAAAGGGAATGAAGCAATTATCCTTGGCATTGGTTTGAATTACAAGCGTTGCAAAAGTGGCTAGTTTGCAGAATCAGGGTCGAAGCCAGACATTTGAGGGTCGGGGTGGCTGGATTAGTAAATAGGCCCCCTCCCACTTACCCTGGTGAGTTATTAGTAATTTTAAATGTATACGTGCATAATTTTATTTTATGACACTGCTTTGCACGTCACCTTCTCTTGGAAGGACTGGGGTCATTTGCAAAAAGGGCACCCACTTGTCCCCACTTTGTCTACGCTTCTACTTTTGCTACTGCACATTCAACATACGCTCAACCCTCATCTTTTATCCAGAACTGTAATCGGAATGGAATTATCAAATCTCGTATGGCAGCGTTTTTATTAATAACTTCTGCTGTACATAATGACTAATTTTCAATAGAATATATCGGTTCTTTTGGAAATTATAGCCTACGTGTCAGAACTTATAATCAAATCCTGAAATGTAGAGAGACATTGTTCATTTCATACTTAATAACAGTATTCAAGGTTTACATTAAAGTAAAAAAAAAAAAAATGCAAGTCTTTCAGTGAATCCTTAAGAATTCATTAGTTCTAGACGTAATACTAAGTCCGTAATAAGACACTACATTATTTAATCCATTGATTCAAGTTATCCTATCTTTCATTCTTGATAATTGTAGTATCTATCTTATCCCTTGGAACGACTGACCTTGAAACAAAATATTTCACCTGATTAGTGACATAACTGCTTATGTTATATAATTAATTGAATGACAGGTTTGGCTCATTGAGAAAAATACGAGAAAGTCCAGAAGATATTGAGACTTTTACTACTATGAATATTAGCTCCTTCTGAAGTAAAAAGAAAAGATTACTTGCTTTGATTACCAGTCATATCAGAAGTGACAGGAAAAAAATTAGACAGTTCTATTACCCACCCACCCCCAATTCTTTTTTTTTTTTTTTTTTTTTTTTCTTTCTTGTTTTTCTATTTCAACTTGTTAAATGTTCTTCCCTGAACTTAGTGGCCAGTTAGTGCCTTATAATGTAATATATCTCATATTTACATATAACTAAATTATTGGAAAAAATCATAAACAACATCAACAGAGATCTATACGTCAATATAACATGGCAGTGACAGACATCTTTTTTCACAGTAGAACCACCCGCATACAGTACTGCGGTTAAAAAAAGCCAATGTTTCACATTGATGATCTTAAGATAAGAGAGTCCACTATCATCAAGTCTCCATTAAGTGACTCATGGTCCCTCATCTAGGTTACCTTATCAGATAAGTTATAAATAGATTCCTCTGGAGGAGCCGTCAGAAGTGCACTTTGATTTCATATAAACTTTCGCTTTCATTTCTACTTCAGAATACTAAAGTTTTCTCATTTTAGGATTGGGAGACACGCGGAGGAAGCTGGGAATATCAAGGATTTTTTTTCCCGTGATATAGGGACATCGAGAGAAAGCTTAGAAAGTTAAGGGTTTCTTTATCCCATTATTGAGAGAGACTTGTCGAGGTAACTTAAAATTAAAATTTTTGTTTTCAATGAGTTTCTGTTTTAAATGATCGATAGACACACCGAGAAAACTTAGAATTCCAAGAGATTTTATGCTTCGGAGAGACACGTTGAAAATGCTTAGAAAAATAAGGATTTCTTTTTCATATGATGAGGAGACACACTGAGAAAACTTAGTTTTTCGAGGGTTGTTTTCATGATTGCAAGTTACACGTCGAAGAAGTTTACTATGACAGGAATTTCTTTTTCAATGATTAGGAGACAAACTTAGAAAGCTTAAAATTCCATGACTTTATTTTTTTATGATTGGGAGAGATAGGTAGAGGAAGCTTACATTTGAAAAAAAAATTTCTTTTATCCATAACTGTGAGACACTCGGAGATAACTTAGAATTCCAAGGCTTTCTATTTTTCTTGATTAGGAGAAACCTATCGGGAAACCTTAGAATAAGAAGGGCGTCTTCTTTCATGATAGTTAGACGCGTTTAGAAATCTTAGAACCACAAAAGGTTTTTTTTTTTATATTTAGGAGAAACAAATTTTGAATCTGAAGGGTTTCTTTTTTTCATGATTATGAGACAAATTGAGAAAGATTAGTTTTAGGGGATTCTTTATTCACGATTAAGAAAGCTTAAAATAACCAACATTTCTTTTCCCATTATTAGGAGCCAAACTGAGAAAGCTTAAAATTTCCAGTGTTTTTTTTTTCTGATTAAAAGATACACTCCGAGGAAGCTTAGAACAACAAAGATTTCTTTCATGATAAAGAGAGATACGCCAAGGGAGATTAGAAAAAACAGGAGCTTCTTTTTCATGACTGGGAACTACACTGAGAAAGATTAAAATTCCAAGGGTTTCTTTGTTCATGATTGTGAGAGACACGCCCAGGATGTTTAGAATAACAAGGGCTTGATTTTCTTTTTTGATTAGTAGACACAATTGTTTCTTTTATCCATGAATGGGAAAGACACCCCAAGGAAGTTTTGAATAACAAACGTTGTGGTGGCCTGTTGGTAATGTCCTTTCTTGGTGATTGCCAGACAGCGGTTCGAGTCCCGCTCAAACTCATTAGTTCCTTTGGTCGCTGCAACGTCACCATCCTTGTGTCATAAGGAGGGGGGGGGTTTTAGGGGAGCCTATACTGTAGGTCTATTTGCTGAGTCATCAGCAGCTATTGCCTGGCCCTCCTTGGTCCTAGCTTGGGTGGAGAAGGGCCATGGCCGCTGATCATATATATATATGGTCCGTCTCTAGGGCATTGTCCTGCTTGATATAGGAATGTCTCTGTCCCTTACCTTTACCATTCATAAGTGGCCTTTAAACCTTTAAACCTTTCTTTTCCCGTGATAGGGAGACACAGTGAGAGAGCTCAAGAAAATGATTTATTTTCATGGTTAGGAAATACCCAAGGAGGGTCAGAATACCGAGGTTTTCCAAACGATTTTTATCAGTAATTGAGAAATATTAAGAAATGTTAGAATGTCGATGTTTTATTCTTGACGAGAAGACTCAAGGAGCATGTCTTAAATATCATGTTTTCATTTTTTCATTTTTTTTATAGGGAGAGACGGGAAGCTTTGTTCGCTAATAAATTCTCGGTTGCAGCAGGAATATTTAGCTCTAAAATGTAGCTGAATGATTTAGGGAAAACAAAGGATCAGGGAGAATTCAACATTCCAATGAAAAATATGCTTGAAGTGTTTGACTCTCGGGTTACCAACTTTTACACAATATATATCAAAAGTAGAAACCTAGTGTGCACAATTCGACTCGTAATGAAGATCCCCTTGATAACAGCAAAAATTGCATCAATGGTAATTTCTTTTAGCTTAAAACTAAGATCAGAATGAATATTACAGCTACTAAACAGACAGTCCGTCAGACACCGTGTATTTTACCACTTTTATCCCCATAATAAAACTTTAGGAGGTTTGTGATTGTGCGGGTGATAAGAGGTAAGACTATAGATTTAGGATATTGAGTTTGAAGTTACAGAGGAATCGACAGGAGACTATTCTTTCAGTCTAGTTGAAGTATTGTGGGAGAAACAGGATTTGTAATCTATATCGCTTAAATGATAAGCTCTTTAAAAGGAAGCATTTGGCTGGCCGGAGTTACTCTTGCATAATTAATGGTAATTATCTAAGAAAAAATCCTAATAGTATTACGCACATCATTGCTGTGAAATACTGGACATCAATAATGTTACCAATAATAACAATATTAACAAAAATAGCTGTTGTCAAAATTGCCAGTGCTACTACTAATACTACTGTTAATGTCAAAAATAATTCTGTTAACATGATAATGTATCTAAAAACCAGTCAATAATAATAATAATAATAATAATAATAATAATAATAATAGTGGTAGTAGTAGTAGAAGTAATAATAGTAGTAGTACCAATAATAGTATTATAACAATTTGTTCTCCAAACAAACATCCCGTACCTTGAATCATCTTTCTTTTCAGATGAAGCTGATATTCGTCGTGCTGCTGGTGATCGGATGTGTGAACGGTAACCCTCACGAGATGAGGAACGGGTCAATGCTGGCCCCACCGGAGAGACCTTACAAGATCCTAATGCTCCTACCCGTATCGACCGATAGTCATAGGACTGTCTTCCTCTCGTTGGCTAAGGGTTTGGCTGACCGAGGACACAAGGTAATGTATGTACGCACACACACCAATGAATAAAAAAAAAAAAATATATATATATATATATATATATATATATATATATATATATATATATCTATCTATCTATTTATACTATATATATATACACACACACACACATATATATATATATATCTATTTATACTATATATATATACACACACACATATATATATATATATATATATATATATATATATATATATATATATATATATAAAATATGTACATACAGTAGTACCTCAGTTTACAATGAGTTCAGAATACAAGAAAATCTGTATACAAGCATCAAAATTCAAATAATAAAACCATTATTCTATTGCTCTGCGAGCAAAAGTTATAGTCGCAGTTATTGTGAAAAAATACTAATGACACAAGTACGTGATGCGCAGAAATAATACTCGTATTATTCACATGATTTTTGCGCCATTTTGATTTGCTTTTACTCGTATCTCCT
The DNA here is from genome assembly GCF_036898095.1 of Palaemon carinicauda. Lineage (NCBI taxonomy): Eukaryota > Metazoa > Arthropoda > Malacostraca > Decapoda > Palaemonidae > Palaemon > Palaemon carinicauda. The sequence continues at coordinate 42,930,928 of NC_090744.1, forward strand.
CCTAAAACTATCCATTTATTAACTCTTTCACTCTCTCTACAGTACTTGTATCACTACCACTTAATATTATCTTGTAAGCGGTTTAGCAGTGTTATTATAATTGCAAAAGATACTATATAAATTGCATACTTAGCTAAATGAAAAACTAGGTAACGTTATGATTTCATAATAATTTATCAACGTACCTAAGGTCAAAGAAAATAGATTGTCATTAATGATGTAGATTACTAGACTTTTAAGCCATTATCTTTTCGATATCACCCATTAATTTAATGAAAACTAGATCCAGCATTAAGGAGACGGTGTACAATAATGGTGGTGCCCAAATTTTACAGTTGCTTATTAGGCTGTATTCTTTTATTTTTTTTTTTTATTTTTATATTCTCGTTTTCAAGAAAATATGGTTTATATTTCTCAACTTTAAGGAGTGCGGGTAATAAATACCTTGCGTTTTTATTTACTTTTTCAACCTTTGTGCTAATTTAATACAACTCATCTTGATTCTCTTGATTCTCCCCATTTTGCAGTTTGTTTACCAAGATATCTGTTTTCTAGTATTCTCGGAAAGGGAAAAAGATCTCAATTAATTGTGAAAGGTAGAAAAGGTTTAACTCTCTCTCTCTCTCTCTCTCTCTCTCTCTCTCTCTCTCTCTCTCTCTCTCTCTCTCTCTCTCTCTCTCTCTCTCTGTAAAATTTAAACTACCATTGTCCATTGGTTTTACTATTAGTGTATTAGAGATAATAGATCAAATAGTTATATTTATCGTAATTTGTATAACAACGGTCACAGTCAACTCTGCACTTTATTATTATCACATTACTAGCTAGGATGCAACCCTAATTGGAAAAGCAGGATGCTATAATCCCAAGGGCTCCAAGAGGGAAAACTATCCCAGTGAGGAAAGAAAATAAGGAAATAAATAAACTACAATAGAGGTAATGAACAATTATAATAAAATATTTCCGTTTTCAATTTATGGATGCACTTCGTAGGTAACCTAAAAAAAATTTTTAATACGAAAAAAAAAGAAACATAGAACTTGATATGCGAACTCATTCTAGGAATGAAAATTATTTCCACTCTTAAACTATTGTAACCAATAGGATAAATTTTGGCTGAATATGTATTTGTCAAATTTTGATGATTATAGGATAAATAACATAGAATTTATTGGTTGTCATTTCATTGCACAGAAGTTAAGGGTAAACATGTTCACTATACCCTTTGTCATCATTATCTTGCTTTATAATTAGTGTATAGTTCCTTGCTTAACGGATCTGTTCTCAGAAGTTTTAGTTCATTATGTTAAATAACCACTAAAGTCTCCTCTTTAGATAGTAGCTTACCTCGAAGAGTTTGTCTTTTGTGCCTTAGTAAACTTGGAATTTAAAAGGACATTTTGAAACCCTATTAGAAATAAAAGCAAATGTCTATTTTTAAGTTGTAGCCTACACCTTAGAATGTTTTATTTTGATTGTTCATTACTTCTCATATAATTTATCTATTTACTTATTTCATTTCCCCACTGGACTAATTTTCCCTGTTAGAGCCCTTGGGCTTTTAGCATCCTGCTTTTACAGCTAGGGTTGTAGCTTAGCTAATAATAATAATAGTGACGACTATAGCTACAGTATATCGTAATAAGAAATATTAATTATTTAGTTCCATAATCTATAAGGATATCCTGAAGCGTAACATGCAAATAGAAATAAACCCTGAATATCCAGGTGGTGATGTTGACGAACAACGACGGGGACCGCATAATCACGGAAAACCTCTACGAATTCACCCACGGCATCGAAGAGCTGCATCAGTTCAACAGCGACACCCTGGTGGACCTGAAGGGAGGCGTTCGCGGAAACATCGACAAACTCTTGCCAGTCTTCGATGTCGCCGCTGACAAACTCTACGCCAATGCTGAAATCAACGAACTCTACAGAAAAAGGACACGATTTGATATTATCATTATTCATGCGGGGCAAAACGAGGTTTGGATTTCTCAATTTTCTTGAATTTTATATGCTGTTTCTGTAAGGTCTTTTGCTTTTCTAATTCAGTTTGCTTTGTTCATATCTGACTTCCGGGGCTGTACAAACTGGTTTTGTCATTGCCATTTCCTTCTTTTATTTATAATAGCATCTATTGATTACAGTATGAAGCATGAAATAAGGAAGTAAGGAAACCAATGCAGCCAAACAAATCACAAATAATTGGCTGCAATTTATCAAGCAAACGCAGAAAATGTAATACAGTTTTAGTGTTTCGTGCAGCTTTTCATAAGAATGGGATAAACATTTAAAACAAAAAAGTAATATGACTGCAATTCCGTGCTATTTTCATACAGAAAGAACATGTTTTAACTTTGTTAAAGTTATTTCCTACCTACTTTTAAATGCTTCATAGTACACTGCATGCAAATTTAATTTAATAATAGGTGTTCAAGAACATAATGAGAATAGTATCCGAACATTTCAACCAATTCAGTACGTGAACTGATACAAGGGACATTTATAGATTCACTTAATTAGTCTTCATCAGTCTTGAGGAGGAAAAATATTTTAGGTTAGATAATGCATCAAAGTGTAGCCTACCACCAGTGTGTC
>NC_090744.1:42938531-42978531 GCF_036898095.1 Palaemon carinicauda
ATATAATGTCAGTTACTTGCATAGACTTACAGTATTGCGTTAAAGGTTAGTGCCATCATTCATTTGGTAATTATTTATCCTTGCACCGCCTGTTGTAGATCATAAATATTCACGTCTCCCCTAACGCAATTCTGGATGCCACATTCTTATTCATCGGTGGTAGGATGTCCTCATGAACTGAAAATGGAAGTGTGCTCTTATTCATTGTACATAGAGTATCTGCAAACAGTGCAGGACAAATTTATACCATGATATTGGACCTTTTTGTATAGGTTAATTCGTCTCGTTTAACCCATGATAGTCCAGCAGCATAGTCCGATATTTCATGTCAATTTGTCATTTCTTTATAAGAGTACCCAAGCTAGTACATATGTAGAAAAGTGGATTCTGAACAATCATAGCCTTTGACCGCTATAACGTTCATTTTCTAAAATGGCGGCCATTCAATTTTATCACAAAATGGCATAGAGGCTCTTATTTTGATACTCTATTCTGTTAGATATATGTAACGTGTAAAATTTAGTAAACTGACCATAAAAAAACTATATCCAAGTATTGTGAGCAATTATTTTATGGTCAATAAAAATTTTGTTATAGATGTCGTACTTAACACTAATTTGAATTGGATTTTATACTCGTGATGATTACAGACTCAGAAAATGTAATCAAATTATTGCAGAATTGCCTTAGAAGAACCTACGTTTTACTTTCTGCTACCATGTTATCATGACACATACTGTACACATGGCTCACTCAAATTTCAGTATAGTGCAATAGATTAATGGATTAATTCGCTTTCTTGGTAACTCCACATGGTAACTACTGACTTTTGAAAACATCACAAGTACAAGGCTGTAAAGATAAGAGTTAACTGGTTCTCTTTGGATCAAAAATTCAACACATTTACAGGAAATACAAATCGGTATTTGCAAATTCTAATCTAAGCTATTATCTAGCAGTTTGTATGTACTCGCATTCTCAGCATGATGCGAATGTCTGCCACTTGAATACTGCATGGAGCCAGTGGGCTTTCATATTCCTGCCTTTGAAGGCATATTACTGATTTTCCATCAGTGACTACTTTCTCCTTTGCCTTGACATGGAAGGAGTTAACCAGCGCATCAGACAGGATTGTTAAGAACTCTACTTTGTTAGCATTGACAAGAAGGAATCTCTGTCAATTTTCTGTCATGAAAATGGGACTCACCTCATGTCATCACACTCCTTTTCTTTGTTTTTCCTTGTCACCATCTTTAAGGAACCATCTTTGCAGCTATCCAAGACAATGTCAAGGCGTGAAGCATGACACAGTTGATCTTCGATTTATAAGATGAAGACTTGTGGTCATATTCTTCAAATGTATTGACACTGCCAGGCTTCAAGGCCTGCACAATGACGGTGCTACCAAGACAATAGAAGTGACAGCAGGTGCATCAGATTGAGCCTCCGCAATGCCTTCAAGGAATTCCACCAGGTGGACTTTTCTACCCAGGTGTAGCATCAGATAATTAAGGAGGACAAGCTAAATTTTCAAAATAGAAGAATTCATCCAGGTTTGACAGCCAGTGTAAAGCCTTGCAAAGAAGACCACATCACTCTTTACGGATGCTCCCTTTCCTTTAGGCAGTTTTGATCTTCTGAGCATTCTGAAGATCTTGAGCTTGTTTCTCTTCTTAGGCTATCAGTAACTTTGGTTCTGTCTAAGAGGTAATGATTTGAGTACACTTCAAACTGTTATTGTCCAATTTACTGGACAGAACAAGTATTTCAAGGACTGCGGAATCAGCAATGTCTCTGGTGCCTAGGACCATAAAATCTGGACTATCTTCCTCAAGCTCTTCAATACCAGCCACAAGTGATTGTACACCTTTGACAAATGATTTCTGTGCACTTTGTGTATCTTTATGGTGAGATGTGTCCTTATTTGCATTTGAATACATGATTTCCTAAAACTCTATGATAATTATGGCAATCTTGGGTCCAGCTACCATCTGATGCCTTCTAGAACTGAATTTATCTGTAAGGTCAGTAGCACCTCCGTCACCCTTCACACAGGTGCTGGGTTAAGGGGAATTGCTGAGAGTACCCTCTTGATAATTAGCACTGTAAAGCGGCATGCCTTTAACTCATTGTAGATTTTTAGGTGCGGTTATGGAAGTTTTGCCACACATTGGCTAATATTCACCAGGCATGCTGTATATGGTCCAGCATGAAGAACCACGGGACTATATTAGTTAGACCATCCAAATACATGCTGAAATTTGCTTCTCTCACAGATTACATGTAGATTATGATGGAGAGCTTCAGATCCAGGATGGTTGCCCAGTACAAAAACTATGGACAGCTATTCTCTTTGTCATGGCACTAGTCTTTGAAGTTCTTGCACCTATTATATACACATAGTTGGAGCATGTAAAATTCAGCCACAGTGACCTGGTGTGCTCTTCTTATGATGTGACGTTCAAGGGCCAAAGAAAGGAATCAGTAGTTCCTGCAAATAGCAATTTTTGCCGGTGCAAGCGCACGTGTCCACCTGCTTCCCTATAACCAGTTACTTAGTCTCTTTAGTGCTACCGTCTTGATATGCAAGCTTTCAAACATTACCACCAGTTTGTCTTCCCCATGTTTTTCCAGTCACTTCTACTGTACCTGCTTGCAAGAAGAAACAATGGTTAGTCGAAATTCACACTAGCATTTGGCCAAAGTTGGGATGCTAAATGACGTTTTTTACTATATCCATATGTGCACTCTCATGGAACAAAAGACGTGAAGTCCGTGTGATGGTAACTTGACATAGTTCCTGTTGGTTGGTATGGTATGCAGCCTATGATGTCATTTGCTTGATTCCATCTGCGGTCACATCTCCAGCTTTCAGCACACTTCTCGGGTACTCTAGCTACTCATGCCCTTTCTCCTTATGGTATGAGATGTTGTGCGGTTTTAGAGAAGACTCGGAGGTGGCAGGTAATGTTCAGACACAGACATTGGAAGTGATGGGTGATATCTCATTGTAGTAATTAGGCCGATGGTCAACATCTCTTGATACTGTAGGTCCGCTAGTGATAACAGTCCCATGCTCTATTCCTCCATCTGCAAACACTGGGTGTTGCATGAGGGAGATCCCTGTTCCTTTGAAAGAATCCTTTACTGTTGCAGAACTAGAATTGTGGTCAGTATTATCTACTGATGCGGGCATGAACACACTACCACACTCCAGAAAGACACAGGAATATCAAATAAGATACTTAGACCCAGACTAAAACGCTTGTGTACTAGTCCCTTCTTGTGAGTCTCAGCATGCAGCATAATCTTCAGATGTGGCATATCAGACAGCTGGATGTTCTTTATACCCGCAGGAGAGGTGTATTTTTTCTACTTCTGCCAATGCTTGATACTCTTGAATTTCAGTAGTAATGCAATGGACAAAACTGGCTGTGGTGAAGGATATTACATTTGAGCCTTGATGTTAGGTTCATGCAGCACCATATCTCACAGTGCACATACCACCGATGACGCAGTCTTCTGCTGACAGGCTTCTTTGAATGATCCAGAGAATGAGTAGGCTTCATCAAACATGCATCAACGAACAATCTACGCAGTTCAAGCTAGGTGAACTAATTTACTGTCACTGTCTTCGTCACGGGATTTGCTAAGTGCTTTGGCAATGTCGTCATCAAAAACTAAAATGATATCTCATGCTTTGATCTGTTCTCTTAGGCATGAAAACTAGAATAGCAAGCACTTTTTTAACCCTGCTGTATTTACTTTCTTGTCCAAGTGCACAACTTGCTCCATTCTAGTTGCGTACTGGGCAAGTTCTTCTAGAGCAATTATGGAGACCACACTTTCGTGTACAGTTTTGTATACAACTCTATTAGAGTCCTTTTTGCAATTGTAGAAAGACATTAAAGTCTTAGAATGATACTTATCATCAACAGCTTGCATGTCACCCATGCTGAGCCATGCCAGCAGTTCGTGGTCTACAACTTGTGTTGTACACTGCTGTACATGCTGATCAATACTGATGGTTGTGGCTTTATGTAAGGTGACCACACCAGGAATACCACAGAAAAAGTATAAGGTTTGCATAGAGGTATATGATTCTACGCTGTATACACTTGTATACTTTCTTGGCATGGCATCACATCCACCAGATGAGCTGCCTTCTCTTGATCTCTTCTGTGGTGTTTGCAACATTATAGTATTGAAATGATACATGTATATTTTGAGGTATAAAGTTTGGTAAGCAACTAACATGACCTCGGGAACCTCTCCATCATCAATTCTAAGAAGCTGTAGCGTGGAGAGTAGTAAGCCAAGTTCTCCAAACTACATCAAATTCCCAGCCATTGTGTTATACCCACTCCCTATGTTTAGTCGTTTTGAAGTTGCAGGGCAAACAAGGGACTCTGTTGTATTTTCTTGACATGTGACACACAGTTCTTAGATTGCAATAAATGAGCCAACAAATACACATTCCATATTAGGATGCATCGCATCAGCTGAAACTGGTCACTCCAGTTCATGTTGAATCAGCTCCTGGTGATATTTCCATACTCTGCAAGTAAACAATTCTCTCCTTATAACCACACTACTGCACCACATTTACCAAATTCTACACCATTTCCACCATTACAACATAATAATTTTGAACATATCACCTATGCTGTGTCTAATAAACCTTTTCCTCATGTAACTGATAACTTTTTTTCACAAAACATTAGTTGGAAATATAATATATCAACAAATATGGCGTGTGCTTTTTTTTCAATTTTAATTGCAGATTATTTGGAGTAAATATCACCCCTAAAAAAACCTGCAAAAAGAATAACAATGACAGATACCCATATTTTCAAAGACGAATGGTTGCCTTTTTTAAAATACCCGCCAAAGCTGATCAAGGCATTATCTCGAGTGGCTACATATCAGAATACATAAGTCAATATTTTTACAAAGTGTGGTTCTTTTATGAAAGAAATGAGCCATTGGTTTGCTATGCTGTTGGACTATGGACATCCTGGATAGTTTCCATTAACCAAATGACTTTGTTCCATATTACATGGTTTCTATTACCCAATTAACTTCATTTAGTGTAACATGCTTATTTGACATCCCTCTATACAAGGGTATTTCTCTTGCTAATTTGACTTCATATCATAAAGAAATATACCTGTTGCTCATTTGACATTTTTCCATCCAGGTCACCCAAAGGTCAAGGCATTCTTGACCCACGGAGGTCTCTTGAGTTTCCAAGAGGCTGTATACCATGGCAAGCAACTTTTTGCTTTACCCTCTACTCTGGACCAGACTAAGAACTCAAAGGCAATTGTGGATAAGGGCATTGGAGTGTCTGTTCCTTTGGACGAAGTGACTTCTGCTGACCAGATTGTTGACGGTATTTTGGACTTGATTCAAGATAATAAGAAGTAAGACAAATCAGTTATTTCTCTTTGTTGGTTAGCCAAGTTTTATATATTGCCTTGTGTTTGTCTAGATAAGAGTCAATTTCTTAATTAGCTTACAAAATTGCAGAATGCTAATATATCAAACATCGAGATTTTTTTGCGTTATCATATTTTTTCCGTAGCAACCGTTTTAAAACCTGAGTTGAATAAATTATTTTCATGCATCCAGAATGTCGTATGACACACGGGACGTATATCTATTATTGTCTTCAGCTTAGAAATATACTTATGTAAGGAAATTTTCTTAGTAAGGTTATCTAGTTCCAATGGTGAATTGCAATCTATCATTAAGTACTTCAGGTGAAGTGAGTGTTACTGAAAAATAAGAAAATAACTTAGTCTATTTATTGCTTCAAAACTATAAATTTTCTCTAATTTTCTCCTTCTTAGGTACAAGAAAAACATGGCTAAATTATCATATAGCTTCAGAGATCAAATTCATACACCCCTGGACAGAGCCATCTATTGGACAGAGTACATAATTCGGAATCCAGGCGCTGCAGCCTTGAAGTCACCCAGTGCTCAGCTCTCTTGGACAAAGTTCTTGTTACTGGACATTCTAGCCATTTTCTTAGTTATTATTTTTTTAATTCATTTCTTAGTAAGTTGTATAGTTAAGCGATTCATGATATTTCTAAGGAGAAAGTATTGCAGAAGAAATGATTTGTTTAGTCTACCTCTTAGTGCAAAACAGAAAATAAATTAGAGAATGTCTGCTTTCACAGGTTACATTAACAGAATGGAATGTGCCAATTGATAACTATTCATCAGATAGTTAGTTTGTATAGTTCAATAAAATACTTTTTTATTATCAATTTCTCTTATACACACCTATGTGGTTAGATTGTAAGCAATACGTGGACGGATTTTATGTCAAACATATTTACATTCTGAATCTATAGGCAATGTAAATGCAGTTGAAGCATACGATATAAGGCAATGAATAGCTCTAGTGCAAGTGATAAGGTGAGTCAGAATAAATTGAAAACTAAATAAGATAAATAGTCAAGACCTGAAGCTGACGAACCACATAAAATCGAGCTATCCAAACGTGGAACAACTGTACTTTAACTGATATGTAAAGATTTATATCAGCATTTCTCTTTCACACTTCATTGAAGTTTATATTACTGATTTAAATTCATTAATTTTACACTTTTATAATTCTTTTTATTGAAAATTTGACAAAAAGTTAACGATATGTATTTAGGCGATATATATATGTGTGTGTGTATATATATATATATATATATATATATATATATATATATATATATATATATATCCTCTACTTTAGTTTGATTTCGCATCCATGTTGCTCTTTTTCTATCTCTTAGTGTTATTCCTCTCATTATTCTTTCCATAGCTTTCTGGGTTGTAACTAGTTCATGTATTTAAGGCTTTAGTAAGACTCCAAGTTTCTGATACATAAGTTTATACTGGTATGACCATCTCAATAGATACTTTTCTTTTTAGAGAAAGGGGCATTTTACTTTTCATAATCTCATTTTGTTTACCAAATGCTCTCCATCCCATGCTTATCTGTCTTATAATTTCGGTATCGTGTCTTGGGGAAACACTTACTGACTGGTGGATATTCAAACAACATGTAAGCAAAAGAAATGGAAATGGGCAGGACATATAATGCAAATGACAGACAATAGTTGGACATTAAGAATAACAGAATTGGTCCTTAGAGATTGTAAAAGAAGTCGGGGAAGGATGAGAAGACGATGGATTGATGAAATAAGAAAGTTTGTGGGTGTAGACTGGCATAGAAAAACCCATAAACAGACGCAAGGGAAACAACACGTCTGAAGCCTTTGTTCTGCTGTGGACTATTTATGGCTAATGATATATATATATATATATATATATATATATATATATATATATATATATATATATATATATATACACACACACACATATATATATATATATATATATATATATGTGTGTGTGTGTGTGTGTGTGTGTATATGTATATTTATATATTTACGAACGATAAACCAGTGGCGGAACTAGGTCACTATGGATCCTGGGGTATATTGTTTGAGTAGGCCGATATCAGGAAAACCTAAATTAATTGCCATTACTCTATTTACCATTAACTAATAATCTTAAATAAAGCAAAAATCACACATTTATATTTATGGGTGTGTATATATACACCTGCACATATGCTTATATTATTATTATTATTATTATTATTATTATTATTATTATTATTATTATTATTATTATTATTATTATCACTTGCTAAGCTGCAACCCTAGTTGGAAAAGCAGGATGCTATAAAACCAAGGGCACCAACAGGGCAAAATAGCCTAGTAAGAAAGGTAATATGGAGGTAAATAAACTACAAGAGAAGTAATGAACAACCATAATAAAATATCTTAAAAACAGTAACAATATCTAAATAAATATTTCATATATAACTATAGAAACTTTAAAAAACAAGAAGAAAAATAAGATAGAATAGTGTGCCCGAGTGTACCCTCAAGCAAGAGTACTCTACCCCAAAACAGTGGAAGACCATGGCACAGAGGCTATGACACTACTCAAGACTAGAGAACAAAGGTTTGATTCTAGAGTGCCCTTCTCCTAGAGGAGCTGCTTACCATAGCTAAAGAGTCTCTTCTACCCTTGCCAAGAAGAAAGTAGCCACTGAACAATTATAGTGCAGTAGTTAACACCTTGAGTGAAGAATTGTTTGCTAATCTCAGTGTTGCCAGGTGCATGAGGTCAGATGAGAATGTGTAAAGAATATGTCAGATTATTCAGTGTATGTGTAGGTGAAGGAAAAATTAGCCGTAACCAGAGAGAGGGATGCAATTTACTGTACTACTGTGTGGCCAGTCAAAGGACCTACCAACTCTATAACTTTATTTTGTATGCATACATTCATACATACGTATATGTGTATATACATATATATATATATATATATATATATATATATATATATATATATATATATATATATATATATATAAAGTGTGTGTGAAAATACTAAAAACTTGCCAAATTATTGAAAGTTGTCCTTTCTCAAGTTTATCTCGGCGAAGTTTATTAGTCTTTCTAAGTTTGTGTTTCATGTCATGCCATTTTAATCTATAAAACAGACAGTCCACTCACTCGTTCTTGCGGCATCTTGCTTCTCAAATGAGTTTGATCATTTTGAGCTTTGTAAAGAGTCCTTCAGCACTTGCGACTGCAGAAATAGATTACATTTAGGACTTCATGAAAGTTTGAACACATGACGCTGTTTTCACTTATCAATAAAGTATATAATTTAGAAACTGTAGTAATATTTTCAAGATTCGGTCTGAAATATTGGCGGAAGGACAATAAGTGAGCTAGAAGTTCTGTAGAAATATCTTCCTTGCAGGAAGCAAATTCTTTGGAAACAGTAGATTGAAGTTTTCAGCAACATGTGTTAACCTTTTAACCCTTTAATTTAGCTGAAGGATTAGTCTGTCCTTATAACCACAAACCACATTAGTTTTGAAGTGCTACTTTGGATCGGCAAACCTTTACTTTCTACATAATTCATTAAAGTGTTTTTTTCTTTTTTCTTTTTTTACCTTTCTTTTGCGTCTGTAGTGAAACTTTGGCTCAACACCACATTTATCTGAGAGCTTCTCAGCTGCATCTTTTACTTGTGCATTGCTGTGCCTCCTTTCCAGCAGACTTCTTCAACAATTGAATCACTTTATTTAATATCTTTCTTGCCTTTACAGTGCCTTTGAAAGTGCATTTATTGATTCTAGTAATTTTGTTTGCATGACAACCACGAATATAAACTCAATGTGTTAATTTTTTCCAATACCCACCCACAGCATCGCGCTCATTATGACTATCATGATGAAGACCTATGTACCAACCGTGTGTCCCACGATCGTACATAAATTATTTTGTATACATTATGCTTGTATCTGCGCTCTTCCCTCGCACTAAAAAGAACCAGAACAAACATGTCTATGTGTTGCCTATGTAACATTGTCATTTCTCAAACATGTATTTTCCTGTTGCCTTGAGATTTTGTATATAAAGGAGAGTGTTCTTTAATAATACTACTCAGTTGATTGCTTCCTGCCTTTGAGTACTAACCTTTCTCTCGGCCCGTCACATTGGTGACCCCGGAAGTCGACTCGCTTCCACCGCCTTCCACCCCCACCCCTTCGCCCCTCCATCGTTGGTACTATGACGGACTCTATGGCAGTTGGCGCTAAGGCCGCTCAATTCAAACTTACATCGTTTGCCAGCGGAGAGGCGTTTGCTTGGTTTCAGCGCGCAGAAGTCCAGTTTTGCATCAGGGGCGTGACTCGCTCAACCACCAAAGCAGATTATGTTCTCGCGGCGATACCCGAGGACACCTTCCCAGAAATATCCGAATGGCTTTGTAAACAAGGAGACACCCCAATAGCGTATGACGCCCTCAAAACATACCTTCTGCAGCAGTACTCGCCGTCGCCAGCCGCCCATATAGCAAAGCTTTTTCAGCTCTCGCAACAACCGTTGGGGGACCAAAGGGCTTCGCTTGCCCTCAGGGAAATGACCAGTATCGCTCGCCTTCAACCTGCCGCAGACGGCTCTCCTCGTGAGGTGAGCCTACTTCATGCCCTTTGGATACGACGTTTACCCGGACCTATACGCGCTGCCATACCCGATGTCGATAGTTTACCCATAAAGGACTTGATGACCAAAGCCGACGCCCTTATGGACAGCCACTTCCAGACCTCCATCAACGCCTCTACCCCTGACGAAGAGGATGCCTATTCAACGTCAACTGAAGCTGACATGAATGCCGTAGGACATACACGCCTACCCCGTGACGTGCCGAAGCGGCGACAAAGCCACCCACCACCCACCAATCGCTCGCGCCCCAACGAACGACTTCTACAGCCACTTACTACCTCACATCCGCCGCAGTTTTGCTACTACCACTTCAGATTCGGGGCAACCGCGAAGAAATGTGCCAAGGATTGTCAGTGGCCAAAAAACGTGTAAGTAGGCCATCGCTCGTGGCGGTGGCCTCCCGTGTTTCTAATCTTTTCTTTTTACAGGATGCAGGAACGAGCGTGCAATTTTTGGTAGACACGGGTGCTTGTCGTTCTCTTTTGCCAAGGAAACTCTTCAAGGCACGACGTAGTCTGTCTACATCTGCCGACGTCCGCTTGGTTGCTGCCAACGGATCTGCGATACCCACCTACGGTTACGAGAACCTCACATTATCGTTCGGAAACGGTAAATTCAATTGGAAGTTTCTTGTTGCTGACGTCACAATGCCAATCCTCGGTGCGGATTTCTTCTCTCATTTCCACCTTCTGGTCGATGTCACCCACCGACTATTGGTCAACGCAGACTCGTACTTGTCGACACCTCTTCAACCCGCCCCCTCTAACCTCGCTCTCCACATCAGTGCACCCACGGATGCCTACGCCCACCTCCTCACGTTGTACCCGGAAGTTTTCCGTCCAGAACTTCGCCAAACGCCCACGGTTCCTGCCAAGCACGGTATTTATCACCATATCAAGACGACGGGACCCCCAGTCTTCGCAAAATTCAGATGTCTGGCTCCGGAACGATTGGCAGCCGCCAAACAGACGTTCGCCGAAATGGAGGAAATGGGCCTTTGCCAAAAGGCCTCCAGCCCATGGTCGTCACCCTTACACATCGTTCTGAAGTAAGACGGCTCCCTCCGTCTGTGCGGGGAATACAGGCGCCTGAACATGCAAACAGAACCGGATCACTACCCCCTCCCAAACATTGACGACGTGACCTCCTACCTGCACAAAGCAAAGGTTTTCTCTACGCTCGACCTCCTGAAGGGGTATTATCAGGTGCCTATGAACCCAGAAGACATCCCCAAGACCGCCATCACCACTCCGTTTGGTACATACACCTTCAATTACTCCTGTTTTGGCCTTCGTAATGCTGGGGCCACGTTTCAACGTCTCATGGATGGCATCTTAGGGGACCTCCCTTTCTGTGTATGTTATGTGGACGACATACTTGTGTTCTCCTCCTCAAAAGAGGAACACCTCCGTCACCTGCTCATCGTGCTCGACCGCCTGCAACAAAACGGCCTTGTATTCCGGTACGACAAGTGTACCTTTGGCACCAACGAAGTGTCGTTCTTAGGGCACCGCATCACTCCTGAAGGAGTCCACCCCCTCCCTGAGAAGGTAGCAGCCGTTCAGGACTTCCCCATACCCTCCCTTTCTGTGTATGTTATGTGGACGACATACTTGTGTTCTCCTCCTCAAAAGAGGAACACCTCCGTCACCTGCGCATCGTGCTCGACCGCCTGCAACAAAACGGCCTTGTAGTACGGTACGACAAGTGTACCTTTGGCGCCAACGAAGTGTCGTTCTTAGGGCACCGCATCACTCCTGAAGGAGTCCACCCCCTCCCTGAGAAGGTAGCAGCCGTTCAGGACTTCCCCGTACCCTCGACCGTCAAAGCTTTGCAGGAATTCTTGGGCATGATCAACTATTATCACCGTTTTCTGCCGGCCATTGCCGCCACTCTTGCTCCCCTCTACGCCTCCCTCAAGGGCAAGCCAAAGGACCTGAAGTGGGGTCCCCTTCAAGATGCAGCCTTCTGCAATGCAAAGAAGGCCCTATCAACTGCTGCGTCTCTCACTTTTCCTATCCCACATGCCCCTCTCCTTCTCTCCACCGATACCAGCGACGTCGCTATTGGTGCAGTACTCGAGCAGGTGGTCAACGGCTCGCCCCGCCCATTGGCCTTCTTCAGCAGAAAACTGTCCTAGGCAGAATCGGGTTATTCTACCTTCGATCGAGAATTGCTGGCGGTGCACTTGGCTATCCGTCACTTTCGTCATTTCTTAGAAGGTACGCCCTTCGTCATTCGCACAGACCACATGCCTCTGGTGCACGCCTTCACTCGACAGTCTGACGCCTGGTCCGCCCGTCAACGCCGACATCTCTCCGCCGTTGCTGAATACAATGGCACCCTTCAATACGTCCCTGGGAAAATGAATCCAGTTGTCGATGCCCTGTCAAGAAACATGTTGGCTGCCGTTCAACTAGGATTGGATTACAACGCCCTGGCTGAAGCCCAACGACAGGATCCAGAGTATCAAGCATGTAGGACATCCTGCACGTCCCTCCGTTGGGAAGACTTTCCCCTCGAAGACTCCAACACCACCCTCCTCTGTGACGTCAGTACTGGTAGACCGCGACCTTGGATTCCTGCTCCCATGCGACGGCAGGTGTTTGATTTCATTCACGGCCTCTCACATCCCTCGTGCCATTCTACTGCACAATTGCTGAAGGCAAAGTTCATTTGGCACTGCATTTCTAAGGATGCTAAGGATTGGGTCCGCGCCTGTACTTCTTGCCAAACTTCCAAAGTACATCGACACACGGATTCAGGAGTGGGCACCTTTCCTCAACCTCAGCGTCGTTTCGCACACATTCACGTCGACGTTGTAGGCCCCCTACCCACATCACAAGGACATCATTACCTGTTTACCGTCATCGACCGCTCCACTCGTTGGCCTGAAGCCATTCCCATGGAAACTGCAACGTCCGCCTCATGTACATCTGCCTTACTCTCTAGATGGATTTCAAGATTTGGTATCCCTGAGCATATTACTTCTGACAGGGGAACCACTTTCATCTCTCAATTGTGGACATCATTAGCGAATCTCCTGGGCATCACCTTACATCAGACAACGGCCTACAACCCCGCTGCCAATGGAATGGTTGAACGTTTTCATCGCAACCTCAAAGCAGCTTTGATGTCCCGCTGCAAGGACTCCAACTGGTTTACTCAGCTTCCCTGGGTCCTCCTGGGACTAAGGACCACTCCTACAGACGCCCTCGACGTCTCGGCAGCTGAAATGGTGTATGGCGACCCGTTGGTCGTCCCTGCCGATTTTTTTCCTTCTACAACCTCCTCCGACGATCTCCAGCGCATACGTCACGTCGTGGGAAAATTTACTCCATGCCGCCAGACTTACAAGCCCCCAGCGAAGCATCAGATACCAACAGACTTGCATTCTGCAATGCACGTCTTCCTGCGCAACAACACTACCAAGCCACCGCTAACGCCCCCTTACACGGGTCCTTTCCTTGTGATCCGACGCAGTCCGAAAGCATTCCTACTAAACATTCATGGCAAAGAAGACTGGGTCTCCATTGATCGTCTAAAACCTGCTTATCTACTGCCAGATGACCCGCCCACAGTTCGCCTCTCTAGATCAGGGCGCCCTATTTAACATGTACAGTATGTCATTTTTAGGGGGGGAGCCATGTACCAACCGTGTGTCACACGATCGTACATAAATTATTTTGTACATATTATGCTTGTATCTGCGCTCTTCCCTCGTACTAAAAAGAACCAGAACAAACATGTCTATGTGTCGCCTGTGTAACATTGTCATTTCTCGAACATGTATTTTCCTGTTGCCTTGAGATTTTGTATATAAAGGAGAGTGTTCTTTGATAATACTACTCAGTTGATTGCTTCCTGCCTTTGAGTCCTAACCTTTCTCTCGGCCCGTCACACCTATCTTTGAGGGCCCTTATAGCAACTAGTGAGTCAAATTGAGATGACCATCGAGTTTGACATATATGTTTGTAATACTTTCCTGATAACTTCTGAGACATGACCTAATTATTTCAGCATAGCCCATCGTTTTATACTGCAACAAAATAAATTGTAAAGCTCTTCAATAGTGTCTAATATTTTCTCATTTCAGAAATATTTTGAACACAATCATTGAGAGCAAGATTCAGATTATGTTAGGTACAATGCACATATACAGCGTTGAGTTCTTTTAGTTATTCTTGCTTGAGCACCTGAATATGGGGTATATTCACGTGTTTGCTGCGCCATCATGCCTAGACCGCAACATTTAGGCTATTCAGATCTAGAATATTTTTTTTTTTCTTTTTTTAAGTAAGCTGACAATATCGTTTTCTGATCCAGCAGCACTTTGAGTTGCTACTTCTTAAAATCCAAGAAATAATTCGCAGATCTTAACGTCACGAGGCAGTCCATCTGGGCCACCATTTACTGCAACACATTGTCTCTAATACTCTCGGTTAAAATTATATTAGGAATTACATTAATAACTCTATCTTGTGTTTGGAGACTTGACCTTTTTTCTTTGCAAGAAGCTATTCAAATATAGGATCATATCTTGTTAATAATTGAATGATAGAGAGAAAATTGCCACTCATAGTTTTATCAAAGCTTTCTCTGTGTCCCCTGAAAGCCAAATTTCAAGAAGTTAATGTCAATGTAACGTTTATTATTCTCTGTAAAACGTCTGTGCAATATATTATTTCTATTAGATTTTCAATTTCATTTTGTTCATCTGAAGTTTTATTTAAGCACCACCTCTCCATTGACAAGCTTCAAGATGTGTCCCTGTACACTCATGCTTTTGTAATTTTTGTGTCAGGTGCCTGCAATATCTTACCCCATTAACCCATACAGCATTAAAAGAAGAAGACTGGCGATTGACAAAAAGCCAGCATGCTTCACAATATGCACGATCTGCAGATGGTGAAGTATAGTAATTAACCACATCCTAGGCAATGCCATACCGAACGTAAATTCATTAAAATAGAAAGCTTATGAAAAACATTGTCCATCTTGATGTTTATCCATTGGGAACGGCCCTTTTGGTCTACATGATCCTTTTGCTATAATATGTCTTTTCAACTTACCGTTTTCAATGTCAGCCGGATAGAGTCCCTGGTCTGGTCACTGTGTCGTTCTTTTGTGCTTCCGCACTTTCATCATCCTTATCATTATATTTTCATTATTCTTATCATCTAAAGCTATTTACAAAGATATTACCAAATCAATCCACAAGGAAATTATGATGGGTTCAGATGGGCCCCAATCACAGTAGGCCCTGGTGTATCACTGTACCAACCGTGTGTCATACGATCGTACATAAATTATTTTGTATATATTATGCTTGTATCTGCGCTCTTCCCTCGCACTAAAATGAACCTGAATAATCATGTCTCCGGTTTTCCTCTGTAACATTGTCTGTCTCTTGAGCATGTTATGTCCTGTTGCCTTGAGGTTTTGTATACAAAGGAGAGTGTTCTTTAATAAATAACTCAGTTGATTGCTTCCTGCCTTTGAGTCACAACTTCTCTCTCGGCACCGTCACATTGGTGACCCCGGAAGTCGACTCGCTCCCACCACCTTCCACCCCCACCCCCCTCGCCCCTCCATCGTTGGTACTATGGCGGACTCTACGGAAGTTGGCGCTGCGGCAGGCCCGTTCAAACTTTCATCGTTTGCCAGCGGAGAGGCGTTTGCTTGGTTTCAGCACGCAGAAGTCCAGTTTCGCATCAGGGGCGTGACTCGCTCAACCACCAAAGCAGATTATGTTCTCGCGGCGATACCCGAGGACACCTTCCCAGAAATATCCGACTGGCTTTGTGAACAAGGAAACACCCCAATAGAGTATGACGCCCTCAGAACATACCTTCTGCAGCAGTACTCGCCGTCGCCAGCCGCCCGTATAGCAAAGCTTTTTCAGCTCTCGCAACAACCGTTGGGGGACCAAAGGGCTTCGCTTGCCCTCAGGGAAATGACCAGTATCGCTCGCCTTCAACCTGCCGCAGACGACTCTCTTCGTGAGGTGAACCTACTTCGTGCCCTTTGGATACGCCGTTTACCCGGACCTACACGCGCTGCCATACCCGATGTCGATAGTTTACCCATAAAGGACTTGATGACCAAAGCCGACGCCCTTATGGACAGCCACTTCCAGACCTCCATCAACGCCTCCACCCCTGACGAAGAGGATGCCTATTCAACATCAACTGAAGCTGACATGAATGCCGTAGGACATACACGCCTACCCCGTGACGTGCCGAAGCGGCGAAAAAGGCACCCACCACACACCAATCGCTTGCGCCCCAACAAACAACTTCTACAGCCACTTACTACCTCCTATCCGCCGCAGTTTTGCTACTACCACTTCAGATTTGGGGCAACCGAGAAGAAAAGTGCCGAGGATTGTCAGTGGCCAAAAAACGTGTAAGTAGGCCATCGTTCGTGGCGGTGGCCTCCCGTGTTTCTAATCTTTTCTTTTTACAGGATGCAGGAACGGGCGTGCAATTTTTGGTAGACACGGGGGCTTGTCGTTCTCTTTTGCCAAGGAAACTCTTCAAGACACGACGTAGTCTGTCTACATCTGCCGACGTCCGCTTGGTAGCTGCCAACGGATCTGCGATACCCACCTACGGTTACGAGAACCTCACATTATCGTTCGGAAACGGTAAATTCAATTGGAAGTTTCTCGTTGCTGACGTCACATTGCCAATCCTCGGTGCGGATTTCCTCTCTCATTTCCACCTTCTGGTCGATGTCGCCCACCGACGATTGGTCAACGCAGACTCGTACTTGTCGACACCTCTTCAACCCGCCCCCTCTAACCTCGCTCTCCACATCAACACACCCACGGATGCCTACGCCCACCTCCTCACGTCGTACCCGGAAATTTTCCGTCCAGGACTTCGCCAAACGCCCACGGTTCCTGCCAAGCACGGTATTTATCACCATATCAAGACGACGGGACCCCCAGTCTTCACAAAATTCAGACGTCTGGCACCGGAACGATTGGCAGCCGCCAAACAGACGTTCGCCGAAATGGAGGAAATGGGCCTTTGCCCAAAGGCCTCCAGCCCATGGTCGTCACCCTTACACATCGTTCTGAAGAAAGACGGCTCCCTCCGTCCGTGCGGGGATTACAGGCGCCTGAACATGCAAACAGAACCGGATCACTACCCCCTCCCAAACATTGCCGACGTGACCTCCTACCTGCACAAAGCGAAGGTTTTCTCTACGCTCGACCTCCTGAAGGGGTATTATCAGGTGCCTATGAACCCAGAAGACATCCCCAAGACCGCCATCACCACTCCGTTTGGTACATACACCTTCAATTACTCTTGTTTTGGCCTTCGTAATGCTGGGGCCACGTTTCAACGTCTCATGGATGGCATCTTAGGGGACATCCCTTTCTGTGTATGTTATGTGGACGATATACTTGTGATCTCCTCCTCAAAAGAGGAACACCTCCGTCACCTGCGCATCGTGCTCGACCGCCTGCAACAAAACGGCCTTGTAGTCCGGTACGACAAGTGTACCTTTAGCGCCAACGAAGTGTCGTTCTTAGGGCACCGCATCACTCCTGGAGGAGTCCATCCCCTCCCTGAGAAGGTAGCAGCCGTTCAGAGCTTCCCCGCGCCCTCGACCGTCAAAGCTCTGCAGGAATTCTTGGGCATGATCAACTATTATCACCGTTTTCTGCCAGCCATTACCGCCACTCTTGCTCCCCTCTACGCCTCCCTCAAGGGCAAGCCAAAGGACCTGAAGTGGGGTCCGCTTCAAGAAGCAGCCTTCTGCAATGCAAAGAAGGCCGTATCAACTGCTGCGGCTCTCACTTTTCCTATCACACATGCCCCTCTCCTTCTCTCCACCGTTGCCAGTGACATCGCTATTGGTGCAGTACTCGAGCAGGTGGTCAACGGCTCGCCCCGCCCATTGGCTTTCTTCAGCAGAAAACTGTCCAAGGCAGAATCGGGTTATTCTACCTTCGACCGAGAATTGCTGGCGGTGCACTTGGCTGTCCGTCACTTTCGCCATTTCTTAGAAGGTACGCCCTTCGTCATTCGCACAGACCACATGCCTCTGGTGCACGCCTTCACTCGACAGTCTGACGCCTGGTACGCCCGTCAACGCCGACATCTCTCTGCCGTGGCTGAATACAATTGCACCCTTCAATACGTCCCTGGGAAAATGAATCCCGTTGCCGATGCCCTGTCAAGAAACACGTTGGCTACCGTTCAACTGGGATTGGATTACAACGCCCTGGCTGAAGTCCAACGACAGGATCCAGAGTATCAAGCATATAGGACATCCTGTACGTCCCTCCGTTGGGAAGACTTCCCCCTCGACGACTCCAACACCACCCTCCTCTGTGATGTCAGTACTGGTAGACCGCGACCTTGGATTCCTGCTCCCGTGCAACGACAGGTGTTTGATTTCATTCACGGCCTTTCACATCCCTCGTGCCGTTCTACTGCAGAGCTGCTGAAGGCAAAGTTCATTTGGCACGGCATTTCTAAGGATGCTAAGGATTGGGTCCGTGCCTGTACTTCTTGCCAAACTTCCAAAGTACATCGACACACGGATTCAGGAGTGGGCACCTTTCCTCAACCTCAGCGTCATTTCGCACACATTCACGTCGACGTTGTAGGCCCCCTACCCACATCACAAGGACATCGTTACCTGTTTACCGTCATCAACCGCTCATCTCGTTGGCCTGAAGCCATTCCCATGGAAACTGCAACGCCGCCTCATGTACATCTGCCTTACTCTCTGGATGGATTTCAAGATTTGGTATCCCTGAGCATATTACTTCTGACAGGGGAACCACTTTCACCTCTCAATTGTGGACATCATTAGCGAATCTCCTGGGCATCACCCTACATCTGACAACGGCCTACAACCCCGCTGCCAATGGAATGGTTGAACGTTTTCATTGCACCCTCAAAGCAGCTTTGATGTCCCGCTGCAAGGATTCCAACTGGTTTACTCAGCTTCCCTGGGTCCTCCTGGGACTAAGCACCACTCCTAAAGACGCCCTCGACGTCTCGGCAGCTGAAATGGTGTATGGCGACCCGTTGGTCGTCCCTGCCGAATTTTTTCCTTCTACAGCCTCCTCCGACGATCTCCAGCGCATACGTCACGTCGTGGGAAAATTTACTCCGTGCCGCCAGACTTACAACCCCCAGCGAAGCATCACATACCAACAGACTTGCACTCTGCAACGCACGTCTTCCTGCGCAACGACACTAGCAAGCCACCGCTAACGCCCCCTTACACGGGCCCTTTCCTTGTGATCCGACGCAGTCCGAAAGCATTCCTACTAAACATTCGTGGCAAAGAAGACTGGATCTCCATTGATCGTCTAAAACCTGCTTATCTTCTGCCAGATAACCCGCCTACAGTTCGCCTCTCTAGATCAGGGCGCCCTATTTAACATGTACAGTATGTCATTTTTAGGGGGGGAGCCATGTACCAACCGTGTGTCACACGATCGTACATAAATTATTTTGTATATATTATGCTTGTATCTGCGCTCTTCCCTCACACTAAAATGAACCTGAATAATCATGTCTCCGGTTTTCCTTTGTAACATTGTCTGTCTCTTGAGCATGTTATGTCCTGTTGCCTTGAGGTTTTGTATATAAAGGAGAGTGTTCTTTAATAAATAACTCAGTTGATTGCTTCCTGCCTTTGAGTCACAACCTCTCTCTCGGCACCGTCACATCACACCACCTGCATCCCCAATAGTTCGCCCACTGAATTCCCATCTGGTCCAGGATGTAAATTTTCGTTTTTATCTCTGTGCTCTGTCGTAGCTTAAAGCTCTTTCAAGACCAGAAGGGTTTACTGCATATCTAGTATCATTTTAACTGTGCTAGAGTATAGATCTAGTACAATTTTTAGCTGGAATTGTTGATAATTGCTATTACTGAATAACTTGTATGATCGATGTTTTTGTCGCTCGCCTATCCTTTAACCTACTTTAACCTGATGTTAACTTCATGTTAAGTATTAAACGGTCGACTGAAACCGACTGTATAATGAGAACTGCGGCACCTAAGTGTCTTTTGTATTTAATGAATTAAATACTACTATTGGGATTTCTCCGGATTAGTACAAATTGCTGTTACCTATTGGTAAAGTCTTTGCCTGGTGATCGCCAGATTAGGGTTCGAGTCCCGCTCAAACTCGTTAGTTCCTTTAGTGTCTACAACCTCACCATCCTTGTGAGCTAAAGATGGGGGTTTGGGGAGTCTATAGGTCTACCTGCTTAGTCATAAACAGCCATTGCCTGGCCCTCACTGATCCAAACTTGAGTAGAGAGGGGCCTTGAGCGCTGATCATATGAATATATAGTCAGTCTCTAAGGCATTGTCTTGCTCGGGCAATGTCACTGTCCCTTGCCTCTGCCATTCATGAGCGACCTTTAAAGTGTAGTAATCTGTCAATTGAAACCAATTCTATAACAAGGCCAGAGCTCTTGGCTGAAAGCAATACCTAATTATCATTTGTGTATTATTGAGATTTCTCCGGATTTATAACAAGCGAGTGTAGAATGAAATTTAAGATAGAAACTATAAAATATGTAAAGTATTATGTTTAAAGCAAAACCTGTTTGATACCAACTGATTGCACTTTAGAGGGTAGAAAATGTGTAATGTAAAATTGGCCTGATACCGAATTATTACGCCAAGTGATATGTTGTAAATCTGAATTCAAATTGGTTATGTTATAAAGCATATTTTTGTAAGCCAACTATTTTTTTTTTCTTTTTTTATAACTGTTACCACCTCGAGTCCGGTCATCATTATTCTTAAAACCATTTAGGTTGTATACCTAAAGAACTCTAAGTCAGAGCATTTCAGAAATTTATTTTCTAATACGTAAAACCACCCGATTAATTTAAAAATAAGTACCGCTTACATTGAAGATAAACTTTGAAAATATTCATGTCGAGATAATAATGTCAAACCTCTCATTTGTCACTGACTTCGTGTTTGTCGGACGTTTTGGAACCCGCTGCACAATGCTATGGATTTTTCTTATTAGATTAGATTTATAAATTCTGGAGAGGGTAGAAGAGACTCTTTAGCTATGGTAAGCAGATCTTCTAGGAGAAGGATATTCCAAAGCCAAACCATTTTTCTCTAATCTTGGTTAGTGCCATAGCCTCTGTACCATGGTCTTCCACTGTCTTGGGTTAGAGTTCCCTTGCTTGAGGGTACACTTGGGCACAATATTCTATCTAATTTCTCTTCCTCTTGCTTTGTTACAGTTTTTATAGTTTAGATATGAATTATTCATTTTAATGTTACTGTTCTTAAAATATTTTTTTCCTTGTTTCCTTTCCTCACTGGGCTATTTTCGCTGCTAGGGCCCCTGAGCTTATAGCATCTTGCTTTCTCAACTAGGGTTGTAGCTTAGCAAATAATAATAATAATAATAATAATAATAATAATAATAATATAGCCCATCCCTAAGGTCTGGGAGGACATTTAGAACCCAGGAGCAACACATTCTCCTTTAGTTTCCTGGTCATACACACGGTCTAAGAAAAGCAAGAGAGGTGGAAACGCAAAAGGTATAGAAAGTAAATGCGTTTCTGCTAACTTTACTCTAGACGTTTAAATTCTAGATGAAAAATGATGATTCCATGTTTTTTTACTGCAGTGTTTAATTAGAAAAAGCATATAGACTTCATTTACAAAGTATTGTTGTGGTCAATCTTT
Source organism: Palaemon carinicauda (assembly GCF_036898095.1). Lineage (NCBI taxonomy): Eukaryota > Metazoa > Arthropoda > Malacostraca > Decapoda > Palaemonidae > Palaemon > Palaemon carinicauda. Next base: position 42,960,352 of record NC_090744.1, read on the forward strand.
CGCTACTAATATATTCAGTAGAAGTCTACAGAATTTTTATCGGGCATAAAATAAGGTAAAATAAGTAGAAATTTTGAAACACTTTAATATTTTTCCAATAAAATCATACACAGTAGCACAGTAGGAATATTGATAAACCCTTAAGCATGGTAAATGTATGAATATCAATTCATCAAAAGGAGTTACATGTTATGAGCAACAGTAGATTTATTGCTATGCTAAAGGCATGATAATCTTAATTGCTTTTGCAAATAGTGTGCAAAGGACTTCATGTATTGCCCATGTTGAAGGATTAATAGTAATAGATTCATTATCTGCCATTGATGGAGTAAACAACGAGATAATTCGTGCGTGCCAAACAAAACACTCTAATACAGGGGTGGAAATTACTGAGAAGCAGAATACATTTGAATGAATAGTCTCATCTTACGAAAACCTAATTTCCTCATGTCGCAGATGGTATCCGGAACAGGGTCAGTCCGTTTCTTTGCAGTTGCTAAAGAGAAAAAAAAATACAAATAGTAAATAAATGTGTTGTGGAATATGTCTTCAATTAAGGGTGACATTAAACATTCTAGAATTTGTGCAAGAAAACATGAATTGAGTTATAAAGGAATATTTTCTATCTTTTGATTTTATACTCAATGAAATTAATGTTTTCCTGTCTAATAAATAAAGTAATTAGAATAACTCTATGTGGTTTTGCAGTAATTAGAACAATCCCACGGGTTTGATAAAGGATTTAAAACATTTCCATTGATTTCCGTAAATCGGAATAAGAAAAATCCCGTATTTGACAAATAATGTAAAACAATTCTGGCCTTCTCCTTCATGAGGCTCAATACTACACAGTATTCTAGAAGTTTTATTCCAGCTGTGACCAAATTGTGGAATAATCTTTCTAATCAGCTAGTTGAATCTGTAGAACTTCAAAAGTTCAAACTTGCGGCAAAAATTTTAAGGTTGAACAGACTGACATCAGTCTCTTTTTATAGTTTATATATGAAAGATCTGTTTTAACGTTGTTACTGTTCTTAAGATATTTTATTTTGATTGTTCATTAGGCTGCTTGTCTTGTAGTTTATTGGTTTCTTTATTTCCTTTCTTCACTGGGTAATTATTTCCTTGTTCGAGCCCATGGACTTTAGCATCCTGCTTTCCCAACTAGAGTTATAGCCTAGCTAGTAATAATGATAAAACTTCTATGCATAGGGGAATTAGCATATGATCCTGTACTAGAATTGGAACAATCTTAGGATTTTAAATGTAAGTGAATCCAAACAAGTTTTTATAGAAGAAATAGAACAGTAAAAAGAGCCACTTGCCGGTATTGTTACAGGGCTGGTGATACGTCGATGGTTGTAGAATCTGTTGGAATGGAAAAGAAATTTTCTTTCAGGAAAAATAAAGGCAAATCATAAGCTTGATTTATTTATCATCCGAGCAAAACCTAAGAAAACAAAAAAGCCAAAACAGATGAACTGGAATTATTGTTAAAAGTCTTAAAAAAATCTGTCTTTGATTGATTCAGAAATAAGAATAAAATACTATCATAAGTCTTATAATATTTCGCAGAGTTTCCGTAATAAATGAACAAAATTCTGAGTATGCAATTAGTGCCCTACACATGTTAACATGAAAATAACTTGAATTATCATCAAATTATGCACTTCAGCTCTAATATAAATATTACCCACTCTATAACAGCTGATAAAGAATTTGTAAAATTATATTTATCTTGAAAAGGGAGAATGTTAATCAAAATCCTTTTGTTTTATCTTTCTTTTTGTATTTTTAACATTTGTAAGACATTTAACCAACATAAAATCGAATACAGAACAAGGTAAATCTATTCTCCTTAGAATTTGGACGTTTTAAGATCTAAACGACAAATAGAAATAGGATATTTCTTGATGTAATGCAATACAGGAGTCCTAAGGTTTTTTTTTTTGGAATTCAATTGGATTTTTGGGTAGTATGTTGGACAGTACACCAGCCACCCGTTGAGATACTACTGCTGGAGAGTTATGGGGTCATTTGACTGGCCAAACAATACTACATTGGATCCTTCTCTCTGGTTACGGATCATTTTCCCTTTGTCAACACACGCACCGAATAGTCTGGCATATTATTTCTATATTCTCCTCTGTCCTCATACACCTAACATCAGTGAGATTACCAAACAATTCTTCTTCACCAAAGGGGTTAACTACTGCAATGCAATTGTTCAGTGGCTACTTTCCTCTTGGTACGGGTAGAAGAGACTCTTTAGCTATGGGAAGCAGCTCTTCTAGGAGGACACTCCAAAATCAAACCATTATTCTTTAGTCTTGGGTAATGCCATAGTCTCTGTACCATGATCTACTGTCTTGGGTTAGAGTTCTCTTGCTTGAGGGTACACTCGGGCGCACTATTCTATCTTATTTCTCTTTCTCTTCTTTTGTTAAAGTTTAATAGTTTATATAGGAGATGGAGTTGTTTTTTATAGTAAGATTTAGAGCCATCCTTCTTATTTTGTATTATATCAACGCATTAGTTTATGCACAAAATAACTAGAACTTCCTTTTCAATATAAAGGCATTAGAATCGCTCCATGTTTTCCAATACATCATCATCATTTCCTCCTACGCCTATTGACGCAAAGGGCCTCGGTTAGATTTCGCCATTCGTCTCTATCTTGAGCTTTTAAATCAATACTTCTCCATTCATCATCTACTTCACGCTTCATATTCCTCAGCCATGTAGGCCAGGGTCTTCCAATTCTTTTGGTGCCCCTCTCTCTCTCTCTCACACACACACACACACACACACACACACACACACACACACACACTGCCAAGTGGTAAACATTCATTATATATGAGCTGGAAATAAAGAGATTGGGTTTCTGATATGAATCAATTTGGACAAATTGGAGAGACTAACTACAATTCGATGAGTATAGAATTTCTTTTGGTTGATAGTTGAACGGGAGGATGCAGGTGCCCCAATAATTATAGATATAACTCAAGGGGTAGTCAGTTGATGAGGTTTCCCGGTAATGTATTGTCATGTACTATAGTCCATTTCTTTTTGCGAGGCAGATTTTCACCGACTCGCAGCGGTGCCCTTTTAGCTCGGAAAAGTTTCCTGATCGCTGATTGGTTGGACAAGATCATTCTAACCAATCAGCGATCAGGAAACCTTTCCGAGTTAAAAGGGCACCGCTGCGAGTCGGTGCAAAACTGCCTCGCTAAAAGAAATGGACTATAGATTTGATGGTAGAGATTACTGCTGGAATGTTTTATTTATATTACCGGGATGCTGTTATTGCATAAGGCGTATCCATCTTATAAGTGCAATTATAAGGAAAAAAGGGTATCATATACATGAAAAATCGCTGTAAAATCGCTTAAAAATGCATCAGCTTACGGGGGCTTACAGCGTCCCGGGGACCCTCAGTTGCTTTGGTTAGGTTTTCGAACCGCCCCCCCCCCTTTTTTTTTTTTTAACTATCTGTACCTGCTCTTGGTTATGGCAATACTCGATTTGTAAATGAACACATGCCCCAAAGAAAGCCCTGAAGACGAAAAAGGATGAATGCGTATATAGAAGCCGGCTTGGAAAAGGCATCAGCAAAACACAAAACAGTGATCTCAATCCAACATCAGATTATAAATTAGGTACGATGTAACGATTACTGAAATTCAGATAGCTATATGAAAAAAAATATATATATAATTCGGATGTATTACAACGCAACATATAATTTTACAATTTTAGAGATTAACATTAGATTTAGAAATTGCAGTTGAATTGCCATCAACCGCAACAAGAATTGATGTATGAGACTGACTTCATTTGCGTGTTAATTTCGACATCCGATTTTTAATTTTCTCGCTTGATGACAAAACTATCGTTTGTATGACGAAAGTATCTATATATATTTGTTTGTGATAGATAGAATTAGTTTAGTGTTATACTTTTAGATTAGCATAAGAGAGAGAGAGAGAGAGAGAGAGAGAGAGAGAGAGAGAGAGAGAGAGAGAGAGAGAGAGAGAGAGAGATAAATTTTCTGGTATTCGTATATTTCTGATAACGTTAGTGTTAAATGTCATGTCTGTTTTATTATAGTCATAATATCTTTTTCGTTAAACTAACAACGATTTCAAAAAGTGTAAAAGAAAAAAAGATTACTCATTAGCATAAGAAAATATCGAGAAAATTTCCGAATTTAAAAGATGTTTCCTTCCCTCTCCTTAAAACTCCCAACAGCTTTAACCAGCAAACCCTCCCTTCCCCGTTACTACCATCTCTTACACCTTCTCTTCTTTCAATAGCTTTCATTTTCTATAGATATTTGACATAAAACACTCAAAGAAAACATCATGGTTGGAAAGGACATAATTTCAGGATCTCTCTCTCTCTCTCTCTCTCTCTCTCTCTCTCTCTCTCTCTCTCTCTCTCTCTCTCTCTTTATAGTCACGAGCCAGGAAGAATGAAGGGACCATAAAATGAGGAATGGAATAAGTTTATATAGACAATAAACTATTAAAGAAAGCGTCATTTCTATTTCTATTTTGTGAATATAAGTGAAGGAATGTTTCATTACGGTAAAAGAACAATCCCACACCTCTTTCATAAAGGAAATAAAAGGACGATTAGGTTTCTTATTAAAAAATTAGACTAAATTTTGGAATTTCTTACAAAGACCTGAGTAGGAGAAATTGGAGAATGGTAAGAAACGACACACTTTTTTCGACAGTCTATTTTTCCTTGAAAATCTAATGATCAACTAAACTCACTATGTCAGGAATAAAAATCAACAAAGAAAATATATGGATAAATATAAAAAAGTGATCTAATAATGACATAACCAAATTGAAAGATTTAACGTCAACTCATAGTAGGCCTACTTACCATTTCCCTCTGTTGTTTCAAAATTAGTTGAAATACCTGACGGAAAACCAAAAGAAAATAAATGTATTATTATTATTATTATTATTATTATTATTATTAAGGATGAATATAAAAAAGTGATCTAATAATGCTATAACCATATTGAAAGAATTTACGAGTCAACTCATAGTAGGCCTACTTACCATTTCCCTCTGTTGTTTCAAAATTAGTTGAAATACCTGACGGAAAACCAAAAGAAAATATATTTTTTATTATTATTATTATCATTATTATTATTATTATTATTATTATTATTATTATTATTATTATTATCATTAAGGATAAATATTAAAAAAGTGATCTAATAATGACATAACCAGATTGAAAGAATTAACGAATCAACTCATAGTAGGCCTACTTACCATTTCCCTCTGTTGTTTCAAAATTAGTTGAAATACCTGACGGAAAACCAAAAGAAAATATATTTATTATTATTATTATTATTATTATTATTATTATTATTATTATCATTAAGGATAAATATTAAAAAAGTGATCTAATAATGACATAACCAGATTGAAAGAATTAACGAATCAACTCATAGTAGGCCTACTTACCATTTCCCTCTGTTGTTTCAAAATTAGTTGAAATACCTGACGGAAAACCAAAAGAAAATACATTTTTTATCATTATTATTATTATTATTATTATTATTATTATCATTAAGGATAAATATTAAAAAAGCGATCTAATAATGACATAACCAGATTGAAAGAATTAACGAGTCAACTCATGATAGGCCTACTTACCATTTCCTTCTTTTGTTTCAATCGTAGTTGAAATACCTGAAGGAAAACCAAAAGAAAATAAATGTATTATTATTATTATTATTATTATTATTATTAAGAATAAATATAAAAAAGTGATCTAATAATGCTATAACCATATTGAAAGAATTAACGAATCAACTCATAGTAGGCCTACTTACCATTTCCCTCTGTTGTTTCAAAAGTAGTTGAAATACCTGACGGAAAACAAAAAGAAAATAAATGTTTTATGTTTTATTATTATTATTATTATTAATATTATTATTATTTTATTTCTTATTAAGGATAAATATAAAAGTGATCTAATAATGACATAACCAGATTGAAAGAATTAACCAGTCAACTCATATGTAGGCCTACTTACCATTTCCCTCTGTTGTTTCAAACGTGGATGAGATACCTGACGGAAAACAAAAAGAAAATAAATGTTTTGCTAACTTTGGCACGACATTTTAGGACAAAGGAACTTATCAATACATGCTTCGCATTTCTCGCTGCTATCACAGGGAGAGGACCACATTCACGGCCGTAATTTACAGCAGAGTAACTGACATTTTCAGTCCTCTATCCGTGAACTTTCCCAAGTGTTAGCAAGTTCGGATTTTATATTTGAACTGCGCCTTTAACACATTTTGATTTTCTTTTTTTTTGGGGGGGGGGGTTGTGCGTGTGTGTTATTGAGACAATGAAAACCTAGCAGTTTGAGTTCGACCAAGCTGAAGGCTACCATGTGTGTTTGCATGGCAGCCAGGGGTTTTTCCCCCATCCCTATCTCCTCCCCTTGTGCCAGTGGTGAAGGGAAGGATAATGAAGCTCAGATGTTTCACCTTGAGGAGCCATAGGAAGAAGAAAACCACTTCAACCATCCAACCTGAAATGGAGCCAGTCCCTGAAACACCTAAGGACAATCAAGAGGAGACTGGGCAGCACCGAGATGTAGCAGAACCAGCAGCAACAGAAGAAGAAGAAGAAGAAGAAGAAGAAGACTGCCAGGAAATCACCGCTCATCCTGCCCAGCAGCCACCTTTAAAGCAGACAACCAACAGCACGTCCCATCCAACAAGATCCAGGCTCACTCCTGGCCCAAACACGACCTCGTATGCTGCCATAGCCGCCATGGAGGCCAGGAATCCACACCTGAGCATGACTATTCGTCCCAGTCGCAGGGGACAACAAGTCATATCAGCTCAGGACCATCAAACCAAGGAGTTCCTGGAGCAGCAAGACGTCCTACACCTAAACCTAGCCAACAAGCCCACTACTATTATCATAGTATACGACCTTGACCTACCACTGGAACTTGTGCTGAACCACCCTTCCATTCTCTCAGCCAAGAGATGTGAAGAGAAAGCTGAAAGGAGGTCCCACAACCTGGAGGCAGTCATCAAGGGCCTATGACCTCCACAGCTCTCCTTTGGCCACTGGGGTACCTTATACACAGAGGAGTACTTCCGAGAACCCCTCAGATGCTTCAGGTGTCAGAAGTTTGGGCACCACAGGAGCTGCTGCACAGTCCCGGAGGTCTGTGCAGTTTGCAGCAGCAGACAGCACCCTACAGCCTACTGCATTGGCAGGTTCAAGGCAGGATACCACACCACTGCTAACTGCAGAGGACCTCACCATGCTTGACATGACAGATGATCTGCAAGACTGCAGCGCATCGCTGACCGCCATTACAACCTGCAGCCACGTCGAACTCACTAACCTCCAACCAACCACACCCTTCTTCCAACCAACCGCACCTCCCGACCCAATCCTAATCCCTCCAGACATGCCATTCCTGAACTTCCTTCTCCTCCAAGTCCTCTCCCAGCAATAAAACCTCAACGCCCTACCAGACCTCCTCCAAAGTCAAAACGATCCCCTTTCCACACGCCTTCCACACCCTCATCACTAAGATTTACCTCTCCTCCCATCTCTTCCACTTCCTCCCAGCAGAACCGACCACATCCTTCCTCATCCTCTTCCGCACCTGTAACCCACACACCCATCACCTCCAATTCCTTAAGTGAGTTTCCCAGTCTCCCTAGTCCCGCTGTCATAAGCCTTTCAAGCGCCTCACGCCCCTCCACTCCCTCAGCACCACCCATCACTGAATGGAACGATTATGACCCCATCACTTGTACTATGAAGGCTCTTTATAGCTGCCATCTCTAACGTGCTTTGTAATTTTTTAAAGTCTCAAAAGATTAAGTTCTCTCAGAAGTCCCTTGATGATTTCATTTTTGCTAACGCCGCCCAGGAACTCCAAGTTCTACTCCCTTCATTGTCCCTCCAGCAAACGATCGTAACACAACCACACACAACAACGATGATACTCCCAGCAACACTAAAGTGAAAATACTCTAATGGAACGCATGCGGACTCAGAAATAAGTTTGCCTTCCTACAATCCCAAACTTCAGTGCAAAATCCAGACATCATTGTGCTGCAAGAAACCTTGTTAAACGAAAATACACCATTCTCATTCTCTGGATATAAAGTGTACACCATGTATCTAAAACCAACAACGACAAGATTAACTACCCTCATCAAGAATAGCATCCCCTCAAAAAGAGTACAAAGCATCGACTGTGGGACAGAGGCAGAGATACTCAGTGTTCAGATACCTCTGTTAGCCACAACCCTCACAGTCCACAATATCTACAAATCTCCAGCCAAAAGCATCAATGCAGAGGGGCTCTTCGCCGCCGCCTCTAATGAAGACACAATCATTGCAGGCGACTTCAACGCTCACCACCCATTTCTGAACTTAATATCAGTAACAAATCAGACAGGCAGACACTTGCATGCCCTACAGCAAGAACATCCTGACGTAACATTGCTTAACAATGTGACAGAAGCAACCCATCTAAGGGGTGGTCGTCTAGACTTCACCTTCCTATCAAGCACCATCGAAAAGGGTGCTAAATGGCAACTGCATCCTGTTCTAACAAGTGATCACCTTGCCCTATAAATTGAACTCGAATTGGAGAAATACCCTCCTCCTCCTCCTCCACCCCCGAAAGGGTGGAACCCAACCCCTTGCAAACTGGACAAGATTCGAGATAGCTCTGACGGAATGGGCTTGGGAATACATCAAGAACCCTCACGATGACATTTCCACCCTATCACTTGACTTCAACAAGCAACTAGATGCTGCCGCCAGTATATCCTTGCCTCAGAAAAAGCATTCTGGAACCAAACACGCCAATGCCTGGTATTACAACAGCCACATCAAGGAAATGAACGCAAGAATCAACCGAACCAGAAAGCTCTTCAGAAGATGCAGAACTGATAAACTTCATGATCTACACATGGAAATCACCAAACATTCCCTACAGGTAACACTGGAAGTGAAAATAGACAAATGGTATTCATGGTGCCACGAAATCAACTTCCACATATCTCTAACAAAGATATGGGGTTGGTTCAACCATATCTCTGGGGAATACAGTACACCCAGAGTCACCCACCCAGATCTATTAACAGAAGCAAATAGAATTGCTAGTAACTTTGCCGACCGAGCCGAAAGTACAAATCTTCCTCTGCAAACCATAAACAGGCAGAGAACACTGCTCCCAATCAGGAATAACATTATAGAAGCCGTCTGAAATATGAGAGATGACACCGACAATCCCTACACCATGAAAGTACTCAACACGGCCCTTGCAAAAGGCAGGAAGGACATTCCCCCTGGAGCTGACTTAATCACATACAGTATGGTAAGGAACATGGGAAGCCCCGCAAAGTTGGTGTACTTGCACTTATCAACAAAACACACACAGAAAGACTCTGCCCAATAACATGGAACCAACAGGACACAAAACCCATCCCAAAACCCAAAGAACCAAACACCTACCGACCCATAGCTTTAATTAGCTGCACCGACAAAGTTGCTGAATGAATGGTACTCAACAAACTCCAATGGAAAATAGGCCCAATACATCACCGCCTGTATGCCTACAGAAAAGGCATAGGCACTCGGCAATGCATAACTGATGTTCTTACAACAATCAACGACAAAAAAGCCTTTTTCATCTTTCTTGATCTTGAGAAAACATTTGAGCTAGCCAGCTCTCCAGCCATCCTCTTCACACTTGTTGAAAAAAGAATGAAAGGACATTTACTGGCCTGGACTTGGAACTACACACTGAACCAAGAAGCTAGAGTCACCTTTCAAGTAATAACCTCAGAATTCATCCCCCTATCTGTTCAACCTACTTATGGAGAATCTACCCACTCTAGACCTCCCAAACGGAGTGGAAATCTTCATAAACGCTGATGACATATGCATCATCTACCCACATAAAGCGCACGCACGAAAAACCACCCAAAAGGCACTGGACATGATCCAGGCTAAATGCAATGACCTTAGCCATGGCCATAAAACACCCACAAAACCCTCAGAACTTCACTCTGATGGATGAAGCCATCGAATGGGTAAGTCAATTCCTGTATCTAGGAATAATTATCAGCAAAACTATCAACGGCCAACGAAGTAACCCACCTCAGAGAGAAAACGAAAATTCGTCTCTCAGCCATGAAACGAATGACCTCCCGCAAACAAGGAGTATCAAACAGCCTCCTAAGACTGATTTACGTTCAAGCAATTCAATCTCACATCAACTATGCAGCACATACACTCATCTCACTGACTGTTACTCAAAAAGCATCATTAGAAGTGGTACAAAATAATGCCATGAGACTCATCAGCGGCTCTCCAATGTGGACCAGACTCTGCTTGTTAAAAGCCGCAACTAACCTAATTTCCCTTTCAGCCAGGATCGACATCAGGAACTGCAGTATCATATTCAAGTCAATCATCGCAGACAGAGACTGCCCTCTGAACAATAAACTTGAAAGACTTCTCCCTCTAGTGGAAGAGATAGACACGGCAAATTCTCATGCAAAGAGACTATTGGACACACTTAGAAGAACGCAAATGCAAAATGAAGCCCACAAGACCAAGGGGCAACAAAAGTACGATGACTACAGCACTCCTACCCCGTGGTCTCTGGACCCCATCCAGTACAACTTCACTATCCTTCCAGCAGCAAGCAAAGCTCTCTGCACACCAGAGCAACTCACAGAAGCAGCTAAAACTGCAATCAGCAACACCCCAGCTCCCAACATCTACTATACTGATGGATCACTTGACCGTGACATTCCTGCAGCGGCTTCCCTCCATCAGGCTACAGAGAAAATTGGAGGCTATCAAACCACTACCCCTCCCTACAAACCAAGCTAGTGGCAATTGCCAAAGCCCTAGAATACTCTGCCAATCTACAAGAAGGAAACACAACAATTCATACAGATTCGAGAGGAGCTATTCTGGCTCTCAGCAACAAAGAACCTACTGAAAATGTCTACCTTATCACAGCAATACAGTACTTAGCCTTAGCCCACCAAAGCAACCACAGGCAAGTAACTCTGAATTGGATCCCAAGTCACACCGGAACCACTGGCAATGATGAAGCCAATTACCTAACCAAATCTGCCCTAATGTGCCAGACAATACTCATCACTCTTCAACTTTCACTGAAAACTATCAAGAATCGAGTGGCAGCCTTTTGCAACATACAAAAGAGTAGCGAAGTAAGGCGAGCATTCCTTGATGGATCAAGATCAGCAAAATGGTACATAGAAGCAACAAATCTAGTACCATATCCAATTGCAAGAGAAATCCCCCACCAAGTCGCAATTATCATTTGCAGACTGTGACTGGGGTATCTGTGCAACTGGCAAATCATCATGGAGAATGACGAAGACCCAGCAGCACAGCAGAGACCAGAAATGCCGTGCAGCTACTGCAAGCAAGCAACAAATGAACCTCTGTAATATTACCTATTGCACTGTCAAGAAACAAGCCTACTTAGACAGGAATTTAACCCCAATAATCCTGTACCTACTACAGTAATTGCTAAACACATAATTGCTAATGTTGATACATTCTCAGCCTTTCTCCGCAGCTACCCTCCACCGAGATAACGTAGTAACAGCACCAATTTGAAATCTAAGCAACCCTTTAACTTCTTTTTAGCTCTTCTTCCACTTGCAATCTCTCTTATATCTTTTAAGTTCAGGTATCCCTCTCAACCAAGCAGCACATAGACGCTTCAATGAACACAGTGATAAGTAAGATTTTATTTTTATTTTTGTTCTAGTATTTTCAGGTACAGGGATGTTTATTCCACCCTTTCTCTACCACTCACAGCCGCTAACAAACTCCCTTTTTCAGCTCTCTCCCACTCAGCTGAAACTTCCTGCTATTACTCATTCTAATAACTTAAGCTTAAGCCACTAAGAAAGTTTTGTACTTCTCCTATACCAATATCTCCAACTGAACCTTTCCAAAATCCTTCCCGAGCTCTTCTATTGTGTGTATGTGTTGTTCACAATGTTATAAGTAAGTACTTACTATATCGATATACTATGATTTTGAAAACCATCTAATTTGTCATGAAATTTATAATTTGAACGAGCTCTCTACTGTGCCACGCAGTCTCTCGACCCCATAGTTCCTATGATTCCCTGTAGATGGCATTATGATTGACTCAGCAGCACCTTAGCGGCAGGAAACTAAACTAATCGGCTGTCGCAGCAATTTGAAATGACCCAATCGAATCCCACTTAACTTGGGAAATTGCCGGAGGGCTTTTTTTTATCCAGTCAGAATACCATATTTCCAAAAATCCAAACAGGGTAATGAGAGTATCCATCAAGGGTCGGAGATGTTCAGTCTTTACCCACACGGTGCGAAAGATGGCAACTAATCAGTGCAAAGATACCTGTGAATCGTTTTTTCCATTTAATCAATCTTAGTATCAAAAGGATTCTGAGTTTTACAAAAGTGATGAATTGACACTGTATTTCTATGAAATGGAACTCTTTTGGGATTTTTCCAGCATTTGTGCAAAATGCCGTATTGGTGATATGCGGTATAAATATGCCAAAAAAAAATCGGTGAATAGTAGCAAATCTAAGTTTTTTGGCGTTGTTCAAATAGTTCTTACCGTAAGAATAATAATAATAAGAAGAATAGGGAAGTGGGGAATATGGGGAAAGGAGAGTACCCCTGGATACAATACAGTTTAAAGCTCAAAGGCAGGTACTCGGGATGGGAAAGATTAAGGAAATAGGGAAAAGATTAACCATTACCATGGTAGCTTCTTTTTCATGCTCAAAGCTATTGTGCAAAGATGTGTATGTTACTTTAGCAAGTTTTGTATACAGTCATCCCCAGAACCTGACTCGTCCGATGTACAAAATGTTTGTCTCCCATACGGTAATGGATTGGTAAAATATCTGCCACGAAGTGTGTACAGACTTTTTAATGATGGACAGAAAAAAACTTGGTGGACCGGGACATATCATCGAGATAGACGAATACAAATTTTGAAAGAGGAAATATAATGTTGGCAGCAAGGTCGGTGGCAAATGGGTGTTCAGCGGGATTGACCGATGAAACATGTGAGACCTTTTTCAGGGTTGTCTAGGATCATTTGGAAAAGTCATTGCTCCCGCTATTATTAGAGTTTGTTCATTCCAAAACTACAATAATTTCAGACTGTTGGAAGTCCTATATTAATATTGAGGATAAATTTCTTCAGCACCGCACTGTTAATCCTAGCATTAAGTTTTTTAATCTGAATGATCTCAGTAAGCGCACCTATACCATGGAATCCCAGTGGCTAGTGCTAAAAAGATCCGTACTACACAAATTCGGAGCCCAGAAACATTTATACGATAGCTACTTTGCTATGAACATTACTCAAAAATATTATTTAAAGGATACAGGGTGTAAACTAAATGCATTCTTGAAATTAGTTAAGAGTGTTTACCCGCTCAATACCCATGATTCCAAAAGGCTTGGACCATCCCAACACCCTCCTCCTCCGCTAATTGCCCGTCCATCCAACCTATCATAAAAAAAGTTGTTCCAACACCCTTCTTTTCCACTAAGTGCCCTTCCATCAAACCCTCCGCAAAAGAAGAAGGAGTCGTTGTTCCTAGGATAAAAGATAATACCTCTTGAAGACTCTTACTTAAATGACTTCGAGTAATGGTGCGCCGTTGTAAAGGTTACGAAGCATTATTATTATTATTATTATTATTATCATTATTATTATTACTTGCTAAGCTACAACCCTAGTTGGAAAAGCAGGATGCTATAAGCCCAGGGGCTCCAACAGGGAAAATAGCTCAGTGAGGAAAGGAAAAGAGGAAAATAAAATATTTTAAGAAGAGTAACAACATTAAAATAAATATCTCCAATATAAACTATAAAAAACATAGCAAAACAAGAGGAAGAGAAATAAGATAGAAAAGTGTTCTCATGTGTACCCTCAAGCAAGAGAAATCTAACCCAAGACAGTGGAAGACCATGGTACAGAGGCTATGGCACTACCCAAGACTAGAGAACAATGGTTTGATTTCGGAGTGTCCTTCTCCTAGAAGAGCTGCTTACCATAGCTAAAGAGTCTCTTCTACCCTTACCAAGAGGAGAGTAGCCACTGAACAATTACAGTGCAATAACCCCTTAAGTAAAGAAGAATTGCTTAGTAATCTGTGTTGTCAGGTGTAAGAGGACAGAGGAGGATATGTAAAAAATAGGCCAGACTATTCAGTGTATGTGTGTGTGTAGGCAAAGGGAAAAAGAACCGTAACCAGAGAGAAGGATCCAATGTAGTACTGGTTGGTCAGTTAAAAGACCCCATACCTCTCTAGTGGTAGTATTTTAACGGGCGGCTCAACCTGAAACTGAATTAATGTAAGTACAGCACTCTCCTTTTCTGGTTGTAACTTGTGTGTGATCGCAGCCACATGTATGTATGATGACGACCAAATAAGAATAGGGCAGTAACGGGGGTCACAGGAGGGAGTTTAGCCTCCCCATTTGATAATAGGAATGTGGCAACTTACGGTGGGTAGCAACCCCCTTTAGGTAGGGACATGGCTTGTAGGTAAGGTTAGGTGGGGCCGTTCAAGTGAGGTAGTGTTCTTTTGTAGTGGTTTTGCAGAATTACTGAAACAGCTTTTGTGGTACGGCAGCCTCGTCTTGCGAACAGCTAGAAAACCGGAAGAAATTCCACCTGTGTGTGTGTGTGTGTGTGTGTGTGTGTGTGTGTGTGTGTGTGTACATTTCCGCCACTTATACTTCATAGTGTGGTATTCTCAATTATTTACCATATTATGAAATTACTCTTAGAATCTAAATAGTCAATTGAAATTTTATCCATGTTCAAATATATACATATGCATAGTCCTGTGTTCTAAATAGGCTACCGTTGATTACTATCACACAATACACACAAATCTTATGACTAAATTGAATATCACACAAATCTTATGACTAAATTGAATATCAATTCATTTTATACAAAAAATAGATAAGTACATAGAGAGTTTCACGAAAATAGTATGAAAAATATTTGAGTTGGGGTTCTATTCCATCATTGACTTATTTTCTATAGATTTGTTATCTAAATCACTCAGAGAAAACGTCTTGGTTCGAAAGGATGTAAAGTCATGAAATCTTTTTTTTTTTCTTTCTTTCTTTATAGTCACAAGCCGGGAAAAATGAAGGAACCATAAACAAAGATACGTACATAATGATTTTCACGACGATATTATGAAAAATATTTGAGTTAGGCCTCTATTCTTTCAATGACTTACATTTTCTATAAAAATTTTATCTAAAACACTCACAGAAAACGTCTCGGTTGGAAAGGATATAATTTCATGAAATGATGAAAGAAATAACTTACGATACATTAGGATAAGTTTATTTAGACAATAAACCATTAAAGACATCGTCACTTATATTTCTATTTTGTGAATATAAGTGAAGGAATGTCTCATTACGGTAAAAGAATAATCCCACACCTTTTGCATGAAAGAAATAAAATAAAGCTCATGTTTCTTATTACAGAATGAGACTAATTCCTGTGATATTTTTTCAAAGACCTGAGTAGAAGAAATTGGATAATGGTAAGAAACGAGAAACTTTTTTCGACAGCCTATTTTCCATTGAAAATCTAATAAACAACTACACTCAATGATGTCTGGAATCAAAATCAACAAAGAAAATATAAGGATAAATATAATAAAATAGTAAAGAAGTCATGCAATAATGACACAACCGGATTGAAAATTCTTAGGAGTCAACTTATATGTAGGTCTACATACCATTTTCCTCTGTTGTTTCAAATGTAGTTGGGATACCTGACGGAAAACAAAAAGAAAATAAATGTTTTATTAACCATGGCAGGACATTTTAGGAAAAAACCTATCAACACATGCTTAGCCTGGCCTTTAGTCTTTAGGAGAAGAACTGATTCGGCTACTCTTAACATCTGGTCACCTTACGATACTTATGTTAACACAGCTTTGACGCCAAAAAAAAAAAAAAATGTTGAAACGTACTGATTTTTTTTTCGAAATATATCGCCAATATTCAAGACAAAACTATAAAAAAGAAAAAAATTTAACTGAATCTCTTCTAGGCCAAATCAAAATTCCATCAGTCTAGCTCTCTTGATCTCTAAACCCTCCCTTATTATTATTGATGACAGGAGACTATAAACTAGCTGAAGGGATGAATGTTAACTCCTTTTGACCTTTGAATCTAGAAAGCATTTAATCGACTTTCATCTTTTATGACCTATTGTTTTGAGTTTCTACAATGCTGGAGTGAGATGAAGATGACATTTCTAACTTTTTCTTGTCCTATTTCCAATATCTTAATCAATCCCCACAATTTGAAGACCAAATTTTTCATAACATTTCAGTAAGACACGTGACATCAACTTTACTCTCAAATTCAACTTGATCAACCTAGCCACTTCTCATATCTTTATCAAAATACTGCCAATTGCGTTTCTTGAACAATTGAAGTAATTATCTAAATTATACTTATTCACCTGGCAGAGAGAAACCATTATTAGCCTTCACATCGACTTGCTTTGATCCATTGTCTAAAAAGTATTTCTTTCATATATAATTAGAAATACCATGTTTTACATATTCTACCATAAAGAGGCATCTGACTAATAGTCCTACAATGTTTATGCCTTTTCGTTCATTGACTGTTTTCACAATCATTCTTAGTCTCAAATTAACTTAAGCCTGATACCTATTGTTATCGTCATGATATTATGCATAAATCAGTCAATCAGATCTGACATGAAACCTTTCAATCTTTGCATCGATGATGGATGACAGAGAGGACGCTATTGTCTTTGTTTGTGATTTCAACGCTCATTCCTAATTAAATTTGGTTTCTTATAGAGATCGCCACGGTTCAACGGATTTTGGGTTTGCTTCTGAATCAAGCTGTAATCAAATCATAAGTGAACTATTCCAAGGTGTAGTATCCTAGTATCCTCTTGGACATAGTATATACTGACTCACTCAGTGTTATAACAAGTAAGGTTGGTTCTCCAGTTGGGACATTTTACTGTGCCTTGGTTTCATTAGTAATTCAGACTGACCAGCCTGTCTCTGGTGTGTAATACTCATCAAAGATATATACAAAATATCAAGCAGACTAGTATAGTATTTTGAGTGATCTTTTGTATTTTAATTAGTCACAATTATATAAGTGATAAGCCTGTTGTTGTCCTAAATGAGAAACTGGTCATCATAATGTATAGGTGTATCTCAACTACATAGTTGTTGCTCAGAGAATTTCTTCAACTGAAAAGAAATACAATTTGACCATAAAATAAACATTTTCTGGTACAACCCAGGAACGTAAATGGTGGGCTACCCTTAAATCTACATTCTTTGATATAGACTTAACAGTTCCTCATTTACATAAACCAAATAGTTCTGTCAATTGCTGTTCTATGGAAAAGGCAAACCTTTTGGCAGATGTGTTTGATAGTATCAGAATAATAAAAACCTTGATCTTCCTCTTTTTTTTCCTGATACTAAACTAACTAGTTTAGTTTTCTGATCCCGTGAATTTAAAACACTTACTGGACTTTGATGCTTATGGAGGTATAAACCCAAATGGTATTTTTCTTTTGTTTTTTAAAAAGACAGCAGATTTGTTATCTCCCAATTTCTCTGTTATTTTTTTGCAAGTTACAAAAGGATTTTTCTTTTGTTCTTGTGTTTATGATAAATGTATCCCTCCTGATTACCACCCAATTTCTATATATCCCGAATCTAAAATTTTGAACGTCTTAGGGTAAAATGTCTGAAAAGGTATGCTTAAGGTAATAATCTGTTACCTAGTTTGCAATTGCACTTTCGCGAAGGCTTTGGACCATATGATGACCATCTTACAATTTCTAATGCTGTACAGAAATCCCTTGATTGTGGTCGAAGTTCGTGACTATAGGAATGTGATATCTGGTGTATCTCATGGCAGTGTTCTGCTCCATTACATTTCATACTATATGCATATGATATGTGGTTTGGACTTGAAAAAGAGCTCGTTACATATACAGACGCTGCTATTCTCTTTGCATCTATTCCTTCTCCTG
>NC_090744.1:42983531-43003531 GCF_036898095.1 Palaemon carinicauda
AGTAATACATACATACTCGGTTACAGTCATTCATTTAATATGCAGATTAAGGTCTTTGAATTGACTGTTTCAGACATGAAATTAGTCTATAAATTCAATATTCCTCAGGCCAGTCAAATGTCATACTCTTGATGCTATGAGTATGGGTGATGATGTTCCATAATTATTATTTAGTCAGAAGCTTAATTAAGACAATCAGCAAACTATCCTTTTTTTCTAGTGTTTTTAACTTTTCGTTCTGTGACACAAGATAGAGTGAGACTGCCAGGTTTAATCTTACTGGTTAAAGTAAAAACCGAACTTCAGACCCTTGTAGTGGCTTTACACCCCCCAGCCCCTCAAAAAGGCAATTTATGTATTTGATTGTCTAAAATCTTTGCGATCAGTTAGCCCACACTTTATCAAGTTGATGTCATCTTTATCGTCAAGTTAGAAATAACAAAAACTTTTGTCCTGCAAGTACTAATTTCGTATGGAGATATAATTTAATATGTCATTAAACTTTTCAGTTTCAGAACGTACTCGTAATCAACATAAAGAGCAGGGAGCCCATGGTCAAATCTTACAGCATCCAAAAGCGATTTCTAGCGACAAGCCTATCCCCCCTTGGCGTGAAATTCATTCACTATCATCGGAACATCCATAAGCTTTTCTGATTAACAAAACCTTGATTCTATTTCCGCTTTGTAAATTACCTCTATATTGAGGTGTCACTTAAGTCTTCTTGAATAACTTGAATGATTCTTATTCCCAAAATTGTTCAATCGGCTTTCAATAACCTATCAATTATGCCTAAAGAAGTTCTAAAAGAGGCGTAAGCTAATTCTTGGTCACTCATACAGTTCCATTTTAACGATTAATCAAATGTAAGATATCATATGAGAAATGTTAAATGATTGGAGATCGCTTAAATGGTGGAAATAGGGAAAGAAATTGCAATATTTTATGCGTATACCATCCTCATAATATGAAGGATTGGTTTTTATATCGAAGGTGACAAGTGTAACAGGATTCAATTAAAATTAAGAATTTGGCGAAGTGAAATGAAACAAATTAAACCTTTGCCTCTCAAGAACACTGTAAACAGAGTCCTTATATAGTAGAGAAAAGCACAGAATAATCCCATCATAGACTCTAATTTTCAAGAACACTATACACATTGTCCTCTTAAGCTCCCTGTAGTGTAGATGATCAAAGAAAGTGACTTTTAACCATCTGTTTACTTAAGAACTCTATAGACAGTACCACCGTCCCTGTAGAGGAAAGAATGTGACCATCTAATAACTAATTTTGCAAGCATACAGTACACTTTTGAATGGTATGGAAAAGCAAAGAATGTGATCGACCAAATCTTTGATATTCAGTCACTTTGTAGACAAAAACCCTTCCCTACAAAATACAGGAGAACAACCATCATAGATCAATCAAGTCTTTGTTTCCAAATACACAGTAGACTACACTTATAAACTAAGTCTTTGTTTTCAGGCACACAGTAGGCAGCATTGATAAATGAAGTCTTTATTTTCAAGCGCAGTGAACAGCATCTATATAAATGAAGTCTTTATTTTCAAGCACACAGTAAACAGCATTAATAAATGAAGTCTTTGTTTTCAAGCACACATTGAACAGCATTTATATAAATAGTCTTTAATTTCAACCACACAGTAAACAGCATTGATAAATTAAGTCTTTGTTTCCAAGCACACAGTAGACTACCCTTATAAATTAAATCTTTGTTTTCAGGCACACAGTAGACAGCATTGATAAATGAATTCTTTATTTTCAAGCACACAGTAGACAGCATTAATAAATGAAGTCTTTGTTCTCAAGTACACATTGAACAGCATTTAGATAAATAGTCTTTATTTTCAAGCACACAGTAAACAGCATTGATAAATTAAGTCTTTTTTTTTCATGCACACAGTAGACAGCATTGATGAATTAAGTCTTTATTTTTAAGCACACAGTGAACAGCATAGATAAATGAAGTCTGTTTTCATGCACACAGTAGACAGCATTGATAAATGAAGTCTTTGTATTTAAGCACACAGTGGACAGAATTGATAAATGAAGCCTTGGGTTTCAAGCACACAGTGGACAGCTCTATTCTTGCAAAGTATGGAGTAACAGAGTGGCAAATATAACAGACCTTTTTCTTGTCCAGAGGAGAGACTGAAGCAAAGCAACAGCGCAGTGAAGACCCGGAGGAGATTCGAAGACATGATGGAAGAAGGTTCTTTGAGTGCCCTTTGATGTCAGTTGAGGAATAACTTGAATGTGTATTCATCGATCTCCTCTTTGGTTTTATAGCTCGGTTGAAAAGTCACATGATCAACAGCAGCTGTTTATGCTAACCTTTTTTATCTGTGAAACCGTGTCAGATTAAAGTTCATAGTCTGTCCGTTTCTGTGGTAACTCGAATTCGGTACGTAATTGTGGAAGTATTTGCATTAATCTATAGGTTTTATGGTGGTTCATTACTATTACGTATTATATTAAGAACAACTTTTCTAGTTAGAATATCTTTAGAAAAAAACGAAAGATTTTCTATATATAAATATATATATATTTTTTTTTCATCCAAGTCGTTGTTTAGCGTTTGGAACAACTGTGACGTATCCCTTTCTCTGGGTCAGCGTCATAAAAAGGCAGCACTTGTGCCATCTTTAAATGTTAACGAATTTCAAAGGAAATATAACACGTAAGCTTACCAAGAAATGTCAAACCAGATGATCACTATTTACCCGACGACAAGGCTGATAATTTTATGTTAATTTCGTGTTATTTCATTTTCAAATATAGTTGACTTTCACTAATGACCATCTTCAAAGCTTTCGAAAATAGATATAACACTAAATTTTCGCCAGTTAACGACAACTAATTCCTTTCCAAAGGAGAAAGGTGTTCACATTGCATATATTCACTTTCCTAACATCATGATTAGTGAATCTGTTGACACAAAGGAAGTCTAGTTTAATTATCATTCTTAGCATAGGAAAATCTAGGAAGATATTTCATTATAAAAAAAAAAACTTTAATGAATAAAAAAACTAATGAGTTTATTCAATAATCAAACACAAAACGTATAGTGAATTGATCTATGGTAGATATAAAATAGTCTAAGGAGAGGATCTGGGCCGATCATTTTTTCTTATGTGAAGAAATTCTAAGTAAATCTATCAATTTTCGGCCAGGCTTCTCTCGACTATGATTATAAAGAAGATGTATATATATGAAAAATATTTCTGCATCCACGGAGATAATTCAACATATAAGCCATAACTCTGAACAGCGATAAGACATTCTCTCTGTAATTACTGGATACACATCTCCGACATCTTCATGAACTAAAAACATTTAAGAAACCTCTAAAATTTGTATAACCAAATAGGCCATCGGCTTATTTCATGATACATTGCTCAATTGAAAAATTCTGATGCTGATATGGCCTGAAAACATTCCATTACACAAAAATATAGTGCGAAGGCAGGCAGAGAGAGAGAGAGAGAGAGAGAGAGAGAGAGAGAGAGAGAGAGAGAGAGAGAGAGAGAGAGAGAGAGATGCGTGAGGAATGTATGAAGAGACGATCGTGGAAGTGAGGTTTAAAGAATGAGGAAAGGTGGGTGAGTGCTAGTAGTAATAAATACTTTAAGAGTGCTTACTCGAATAAATTGATAAATCTTGACTGGATAGTTTTGACTATGTCCTAAAATTCAAAAGTAAAGTGCCTTTTGGACATGGAATTCTTTATCAAAAATGGGGGGAGGGTTTGAAAGCCTCTGTTTCAAAGTGCCATAACAATCACTCGATTGGTTTGAAAGATATTAGGAAAAAACTTTTTGCCTAAACTGAAATATATAGTAGGTACTAGTAAATTATTTGCTGCAGGAAATTTCTTTTCATTGGTGTTATCATGACCTTTTTCCAAAATACTTCCACTATACCAGAAAATAACCAATAAACATTATTACGAAGATACACTTTGAATTTTTCACAAAATCGGGCATTTAACTTCACTAGTTTTAGTTTTGTCTAATTTCTGGCAAAAAGACGACTGCCTATTATTATTACTGTCAAGCTTCGACCCCCATTGGGAAGGAAGACTGCTACAAGCTCAAATGCTGCAACAGAAAAAAAAAAACAGTAATAAAAGTAAAAAATGAGAGGTAAGGAATGAACTATAAATTGGAAATAATATATCAAGATCGATAGCAACGTTAAAAATATGTCATATATAAAACATGAAACAAGACCTGTATCAATCTGTAGAATAGAAAAACATTTGCAACAAGTTTGATCTTTAGAAATTCCATCAATTCAACCGCCAGATTAGAAAAATCATTCCGCAATTTGGTCAGAGTGAATATAATATCTTGAAATTCATTGGTGAACTTGATAATCTTCATCAAAATGTTTTATTTAGTAATGACAACTAATCTTGGTTTTAAAATCGGTTAAAAAGGATATTTGACACATTTTCTCAGATTATACCAGTTGATGGGATTCTGCGTTTCTGCTTCTGTACTGTTGACTGATTCCAGATGCAGCTCGCATGGTAGGTAGCACGCTTCACATGCAGCTTCAGTGCTACTTAGGTTGGAGGAATGGCTTTGCATGGCCTCTGCTTCCTAGCAAAAATATCCAAACTCACATCATCAGCACCTTCATCTGTGTTGAATCTGTTGTACATCATGAGCTTGAACTTCTCCAAGGTCTCCAGGTCTTCATCGTCCACTATTAGTGGGTAATAACAGAGTTTGCTGTAGACAGCAGAAGCCTCATCACAAACATCATATCCCAGCTTTGCTAAGTAGACGTCTTTCTTTTGCCACATAATGCTGAAACGACATCACAACCAGTAAAGGCATAAAAGAAGGGCATCACTTTCTTCTTTTCTGCAAGAGTGCAACGAAAATCCTGTACAGGTACCTACCTCAGGTTCTGTCCTTGGTCAAAGGCTACCTACAACTACTACAGACTTATCTTCTGAAGTGTCTGAAGAACATCACCCTTAATGACAACAACATCCATGTTGCTGGCTTTGTCCATGAAGTCTTTGTTGCCTGCTTTTGTTGTATACCTGGCATGCACAAAGTTCCAAGTGTCAACTTCTTCATGAGTGCAGGGTGCCACCACAGCCAGATTGATAGTGTGGTTGCTGACACCATTTTCTTCCTTTGTCACAATGATCACATTTGGTGTGGTGTCATGGGTATATACAATACTTTTAAAAAGAAATAATAAAACACAAAAATATCTATTCCCAAAGAGTGAGCGTGAGGCGAGACGAGCTTCGACTACAGACCTGTGATAAGGGAACTGTCCTGTTTTAGCCAAGATGTCATCGTCTTAATTAGTGGAGTTAGCATATTTTGAGAAACCGAGCCTGAGGGAAATCTTTGTTTAGGATATATGTCATCACGGAAGGACACGTGCTACTCTTTTGTTACGACTTAACACATGGTACAGATTGCATCAGAAATTTCTTCTAGAAGCTTCCATGGCGTGATCGAAGTGGGCGGTTTTGAGGAAGCCAATAGAGATGCAGAATTGTTAAAAAGAACGCCTTCTATGGAGATGACCACTGCCCACTGTAATTAACTCCGCCAATATATGGGTATGTAAATTTCAAGAAGAGATTGTCCAAGGGAGATAGGACAGGACATAAGACAAGAGAGGAGCTATGTCCGAAGCAGATAAGATCCAAGTCCTAGCGAGATAAGAAAAAGAGAAGACCAGAAGTCTGATAGAGCCAGATTCTAACCTTTCCCTTCAGACAACAAAATCCTATCTCCAAAAGATCCTGTTATGGCCGAGAAGAAGAGACAAATTGAAGCAGCCAGCCCTACCTGCTTGTGACAAGAAGTAGCCAACACTGCCTACATCCTGCCTTAGTTCAACACTATCATTAAATCATTGGAAGAAGATCTCTGATGTTCCATCTTGATGCCACCCTTTTTGTGACGTCTTCGAATCTGGTCATTGTGCCAGTTTCATCTGAACTTCAGCCGCCCTTCTGCAACGTTCTCAAGCCTTACTTCACCAGTATCATTGAATTCTTGGAAGAAGACCTCTGATGTCCCTTCTTGATGCCACTCTTTTGTGACGTCTTCGAATCTGGTCATCGTGCCAGTTTCATCTGAACTTCAGCCGCCCTTCTGCAACGTTCTCAAGCCAGAAGTCTCCATACCAGTATCGTCTCAGCAGCTGCAGAAAACTATTCCTCAAGTATTTCTGCCTTACTGACTGTTCCCCTTTTCTGTTGGTCTTTTGATTGATTTGGTTGTCAGTTAAAGTAACTGAAGAAGTAACATTAGTTTTCTTTGTAAGTTTGTGAATAAACGTGTTGTGTTTTTATTGTGAGTTTCTTTTGATATTCATTTCCCATGTTTCAATGTAGGTTGTTGTTGATATTTATTTTACTTATTAAAAAAACCTGTAACGATTTTAAGATCATAACATGTGGCCACACGGACAATCTTATTAGCTAGAAATTTGAATAACTTGATATTTCTAACAGCGGTTTTTCAGTAAGTCTTGTGGGGTTGACAGCAGGTTTATCAACACCCAGCTGTTCCAGATGCTGGAAATACAGGTGAACTATATCTGCAAGTTGGAAGACTGCTGACCCTCGCCAGATCTGGTAGTCTCCACTTGATATGTGACTAGCTCGGAGAATGCCTTTTCTGGTGTACGTTCCTACTAAGTCTCTTATTGGCTCTGAGTTATGCCCTCTCTCTCTATTGTACAGATCTGTCAAGCATGCAAAATGGTATTTGAGCTCCTGTGTAGTAACATCTAAACCACTAAGTCTTGCAAGGAGTTTTCCATCATCTAAGGTTTGAGCACATTCTTGAATTCTGTTATTGAGATCCATCACCATAACTTATCTGACTTCAGAGGATGGGGCTTCCTTGTCACATATGAAACACAATTTTACCTTCAATGAAGGTTCTATGATGCTTGGTGTGGCATTCTACTGGCTGAGCACACTCTGCTCTACTTTTTCTGGCTCTCTCCAGTTTTTTGTTATTGAACATACAGAAAAGCAACAACTTTCGTGATACTGCGCTTTGCTCTTCCTCAGAGTTTCTAGTCTGGCTAGATTCAGAACAATGGACCTCTCATTAATTGTGTGAAAGAAGTAAATATTAGCCACAATCATAATGCTGCTATCCAGTTCATGTGGGTGTTGTGCATATAGTCACTTAAGTTTATCACTCTTATTCTTCTGATAAAAACACTTGCACAAATTAGTTCAGAATTTAGATATCCTGGATCTGTATTTGTTATCTTGGTGAATTATATTCAAGGCATTGTAGTATGATAACTATCTGTATTTAGTGAATCAAGGTAGAGTGTTTATCCTATTATCCTACCACCTTAATCCTTATCATTCACATAAAGGTATAGGAGATGACTAGGTTCGGGAATAGAAATATATGACCTTCATTAAGTATCATCAAAGTTCCGTACGATCTGTAGTCTACGTCATTTAGGTAACTACATGTAAAGCAATGTAAAGTCCCATTGCCCTTGGCTCAGCTTCCCGCGCTAATACATCCTGTCAATTAAGGCAGGAATGTCCAACGAAATATCTGTGTTGAACTACAGTACATGTAAAATACAGTAGCTAACTGATGTGAATCTTATAAGACAGCATTTAGGACACTAAGCTAATTATTTAGCTGCACTGCATAGTTATACAGCAGATACTGAACTCCATACTGAGTTTCACATGAGCAATTCCATTCATTGTGCCCTGGTTCTGCGTTGACCTCCATTCTGTTGGTACAAAGATGAAAGTAAATCCATGATTTTAAATTCAGATTCTACATAGTGAAAAATGTATGATTTAAAACCAATATCCTTCAAATAGAACAAGACTGCAAAATTCAATGCAAAATGCAATATTTCTGTATATTCAGTGGCGTCCATTTAAAAGAAAAAAGAACTGGTCATCAACTTGAATCTTTAGGTTGCTAATGGGTTTTATCAAAAGAGCAATACAAAGGCGCATGTGTACCAATTTTGGTGTTTTTTTTTTTTAGAAATTGAATATTTTCCTGAAAAAAAAAATTGTTTTTATTTGCACCTCTGCTTTGGAAACTTGGTTGAAGACCCCAATCAGTATATACTGTATTTCTGGTGCTGTTTCATCGAGAATCCTCATATTAGCAGTTCCCATTTAGTCAGGGTGGTTGGTACACCCAGCAACAAAACCGGTGTCACCTCACCTGACAAGACTTGGATATATCATGTCCTTCTTGCCCTAAAAGGTTGAAAGGTGGCCTGACGTTTAAACAACCAAGATATCGTTAGGATGGTTCGAATGTGAGGAGGACGGTAATTACCGATATCAGTCAAAGAAGTGCAAGCATTGATGATATATATATGTGTATGTATATATATATATATATATATATATATATATACATATATATATATATACATACATATATATATATATAGAATATGATATACACACAATATATATAATATATATATAATATATATATTATATATCATATATAGAGATTTAAAAATATAATATATGTAAATATATATATATATATATATATATATATATATATTTATATTTATATATATATATAAATATATATATATATATATATATATATATATATATATATATGTATGTATATACAATATATACATATATATATATATATATATATATATATATATATATATATATATATATATATATATTTATATATACATATATATATATATATATATATATATACAGTATATATGTATATATATATATATATATATATATATTCATTTATTTATATATATATATATATATATTTACATATAAGTATATATATATATATATGTATATATATATATATAAATATATATATATATATATATATACATATATATATATATATATATATATATATATATATATATATCTGAAAGAGATAGAGAGGTCTTATCTCTTATTCTTTTAAGAAATGCAATCGTTTTCGAGAATAGTTATCGAAAAATATAATCACACCGATGTATTTGAATTCCTTATTACATTTTTATATGGAACATCCTTAAATATTGTGGGAACTGACTATTCCAATTAATATACGTGGGAATGATATATCCCTTGTTTGCATTATTCTAACAGCTGCTCTCTCTCTCTCTCTCTCTCTCTCTCTCTCTCTCTCTCTCTCTCTCTCTCTCTCTCTCTCTCTCTCTCTCTCTCTCTCTCTCTCTATATATATATATATATATATATATATATATATATATATATATATATATATATATATATATATATATATCCTGTATCCAATATTATATATTATTCGGATGTTCCCAAGGATCACACAAGACCGCTAACTACTTTTGGGTGAAGATCCCATGTTCCAAAGATGTTCAATGACCACCTAAAAACAATGTTAGAACGATGTATACCCGTTTTCATTGCGAGTTGGAATCATTGATATTAAATGTTATCAATAGGGGTATTACCATCATCATCATCACTTCATAAATGTTAATAAACAAACTTCCTCAAGTCATACATTAAGATCACCACCTCTCCACCATCATCTTTAACCCCCACCTGGTTATATCCTTCTACTCCCATCCCCAATGTTTGAAGTTTAAAGGTCTCACAGTTATGATAAGACCCTTCTGGTAGAAGTTTTTTAGTAAATGAAAAACAAAATACCAAGATGATAATATTCCATACAGTTTGCTTTCTAGTTGTTTAAAATTATATCAAAACTATAGATAACGAAGTAAATATGCGAAAGACTGATTGAACAAATATCGAGAGTAATGGATTTCTTGAAGAGCTTACCGGGGGAACACATTTAAGGTGTTGGACATCAGGGCATGAAACGACAAATAAAATCGTAATAATACGAATACTCAATGCTAAAGAAATTTTTCCTTTTGCCTTGGGAAGGGTGAAGCCAGCTAGACTCGGACCTTTGAGCATTGAGCAATCGTCACCAGGGAAGGGGGTTCGCCTGGAAGTGAGCGACTTGCCCAGATAATTTGATTGATTGTTTAAGAGTTTTTTGTCATCCTGATATCTAAGGTTATTGACACCGAACCAGATAATTTGATTAAACAATGTGTTGATAGTTTAGTCTTTTATACCCTACATTCTACATTCCATATCATCACTATAACAATGCACCAATGAACTTTCATTGCATGTCATTTCACATATTTCATTGTCACCAATCACTTCTGAAACAATATAGATTATGTTAACTGATGATGCATTTTAAATCTCCAACCTTAAACTAATATAATTAATAAAGGTTATGATGGTGAAAATTTTATCAAATTTTCACCACCATAACATTTATATTAAAGGTCGCGAAGTGATCCGAAACACATGTCGATACCAAACAATAAATGGAGAAAAGTAAATGTATCTCTATATCTATATATCTATATCTATCTATCTATCTATCTATATCTATCTATCTATCTATCTATATATATATATATATATATATATATATATATATATATATATATATATGTATATATATAATCCCTTCTTTCTAGAAAGGAAAGTATTTAATCAGATGGTCCTAACAGTATTAACTTAAGCATCAGAAACTTGGAGCCTTACTAAAGGCCTTACAACATAACTTAAAAGTGCTATGGAAAGATTGATGATGATAATAACAATAAGAGACATGAAAAGAGCAACATGGATACGAGAGCAAACTAAAGTAGAAGATATTCTAACACGTAAGAAAAAGGAATGGCCATGGGCAGGACATATAATGAAAATGTCAGACAATAGATGGACATTAAGAATTGTAGAATGTGTCCCCAGAGATTGTAAAAGAAGCTGGGGAAGGAAGAGAAGACGAACTTATAAAGTGGCATGTCTGAGGTCTTTGTTCTATAGTGGACCAGTCACAGCTGATGACACACACAAATGTACATATATATATATATATATATATATATATATATATATATATATATATATATATATATATATGTATGTATGTATGTATGTATGTATGTATGTATATATATAATATATATATAAATATATATATATATATATATATATATATATATATAAATGTATGTATATATATATATATATATATAAATATCTATATATGTATATATATAGATATATATATATATATATATATATATATATATATTTATATATATAGATATATATAAATATATATATACATATATATATATGTATATATATATGTATATATATATATATATATATATATATATATATATATGTTTATATATATATATATATATATATATATATATATTTTATTTATATAAGTACAAATATATATATCTATATTTATTTATTTATATATACAGTAGATATATATATATATATATATATATATATATATATATATATATATATATATATATATATATATGTATATATATATTTATATAGATATATATATATGTATATACCTGTATATACATATATATATATATATATATATATATATATATATATATATATATATATATATTACATCATTATTGATTATCTAAAATGAATTCTTCAGAAAAGTACTCGAGAAATACGTTTTTTCGAGACGTATTTTTTCTTACGAACGGCTCTGATATCGATACGTACCGGAAATGGGTTGTTTTAAATCCCAAACCTGAAAAAATAAGTCGAAGCCTTCGGTTATTTCAATGCGGTTTGCTGAAAACATCAATTACCCTTCACCCGAGTTCGATCACCGAGTGCGCTGCAGGCGTTACTTAATAATAAAAGTAATAAATCATAGTATTAATTATCTTTTCATCTTCCTATTCAGTCTCTTAACTTTTCCTTCAAATTGCAAATCTGAGCGTTGAACGACATGAGAACTTTCAGACTCAAATCCATAAATCAAATCATATAGTTTATTATTATTATTATTATTATTATTATTATTATTATGATGATGATGATGATGATGATGATAATGATGATGATGATTTACTATGATTTATTGAAACGAAAGATGAGTTTTGTTGCGAGTCCTAAACGGCTTCGGAAGAAAATCTTCACGGATTTCCGAATGGCTTCAGAAGAAATGGCCATAGACTTAGCATGGAGTTCTGAATGACCTTAAAACAGAATCTCTGAACGGCATCGGAAGAAAACTTTCCCGGATTTCCAAATGCCTTCAGAAGAAATAGCCGTAGAATTAGCACGGAGTTCTGAATGACTCCAGAACAGATTCATCCTGGAGCTCCCTGAACGCCACCTGAAGAAAATTTTCCGGGATCTTCAAAAGGCTTCAGAAGACATAGCCGTAGACTTAGCATAGAGTTCTGAATGACTTCAGAACAGAATCTTCCCGGAGCAGTTCTGAACGGCTCCGCCCCGAGCTTCAAATTACTTCTGAAGACCTGATTTTTTTTTCAAACTAAGCATGCAACGCAGTGAACATTGTTAATGGATATTTTTGGAACCGGGATGACTGTGAGAATTGTGTATTACAACTACAAGATACTCAGGAGGCTCTTTGGAACACCTTCATCTACAGCTAGTTTTGGTGATTGCTGCAGAAGTTCTCGAGCTTTGAAGAACATAGTGTACGCACCTTGAATGATCCTTTGCTTGGGCTTTTGCAACAATGTCTTATAATTGGAGATTATTAGAAATAAAGAAATAAGGACGAAGACAGAATGGTTCAACTAAACATATCCAGATCGTATTGGTAAATACTTGTATATTGTATTGCTCGTCGTTCACTTTAGCGTGATGACGTATGCGGAGAAAATTTATAGTATTCCTGTCTTTACCCATCGCCCCTACGGACAAAGACATGGATGCCATCGATTTCTCTGAGGAATCTGACGAACTGAGGACACACGGCACTGAAATCTCTCTTAAAATCCAGAAGGAAACTGACGAACTAAGAAAGATTATGATGAAATCTCGAAGGAAATTGACGAACTATGGAAAGTGGAAGATGAAATATCAAAGGAAACCGAAAAACTAGAGATCTTGATAAACTAGAACAGACAGAAAAGAACAGCAACGAAGAGCCTTTAAACGAACACGTAAAATAGTCTTTAATGCTAGAGGTAAATTACCTTGAAATAGACGTAAAAAAAATCCCCTAATGCGAGAAATAAGGCACCACAAAATAGACGCAAAAAAACCCTTAATGCTAGAAATAAAGCACCTCAAAATAGAGGTAAAAAACCCTTAATGCTAGAAATAAGAAAGGTAAAAATAGAGGTAAAAAACCCTTACTGCTAGAAATAAAGAAGGTAAAAATAGAGGTAAAAAAAACCCTTAATGCTAGAAATGAAGCACCTCAAAATAGAGGTAAAAAACCCTTAATGCTAGAAATAGGGAAGGTAAAAATAGAGGTAAAAAACCCTTACTGCTAGAAATAAGGAAGGTAAAAATAGAGGTAAAAAAACCCTTAATGCTAGAAATAAGGCACCTAAAGATAGAGGTCAAAGAACCTCTAAGGCTAGAAGTAAAGCCCCTCAAAATCTAGGTAAAAAAGCCACTAATGATTTATATAAGGCACCTAAAAATAGAGGCCAAAGCCCCTAATGCTATAAATAAGGCACCTAAAAAGAGAGGTCAAAGAGCCTCTAATACTAGAAGTAATTCACCTCAAAATCGAGTTCAAAAAGACCTTAATGCTATAAATAAGGTACCTAAAAAGAGAGGTCAAAGAGCCTCTAATGCTAGAAGTAATTCACCTCAAAATCGAGGTCAAAAAGCCACTAATGCTATAAATAAGGCACCTAAAAAGAGAGGTCAAAGAGCCTCTAATACTAGAAGTAATTCACCTCAAAATCGAGGTCAAAAAGACCTTAATGCTATAAATAAGGTACCTAAAAAGAGAGGTCAAAGAGCCTCTAATACTAGAAGTAATTCACCTCAAAATCGAGGTAAAAAAGACCTTAATGCTATAAATAAGGTACCTAAAAAGAGAGGTCAAAGAGCCTCTAATGCTAGAAGTAATTCACCTCAAAATCGAGGTCAAAAAGCCTCTAATGCTATAAATAAGGCACCTAAAAAGAGAGGTCAAAGAGCCTCTAATACTAGAAGTAATGCCCCTCAAAATCGAGGTAAAAAAGCCCCTAATGCTACAAATAAGGCACCTAAAAAGAGAGGTCAAAGAGCCTCTAATACTAGATGTAATGCCCCTCAAAATCAAGGTCAAAAAGCCCCTAATGCTACAAATAAGGCACCTGAAAAGAGAGGTCAAAGAGCCTCTAATGCTAGAAGTAATTCACCTCAAAATCGAGGTCAAAAAGCCCCTAATGCAACAAATAAGGCACCTAAAAAGAGAGGTCAAAGAGCCCCTAATGCTATAAATAAGGCACCTAAAAAGAGAGGTCAAAGAGCCTCTAATACTAGAAGTAATGCCCCTCAAAATCGAGGTCAAAAAGCCCCTAATGCTACAAATAAGGCACCTGAAAAGAGAGGTCAAAGAGGCTCTAATGCTAAAAGAAATGCACCTCAAAATCGAGGTCAAGAAGCCCCTAATGCTATAAATAAGGTACATAAAAAGAGAGGTCAAAGAGCCTCTAATCCTAAAATAAATGTACCTCAAAATCAAGGTAAAAAAAAACCCTAATGCTATAGATAAGGCTTCTAAAATAGAGATCAAAGAGCCTCTAATGTTAGAAGTAATGCACCTCAAAATCGAGGTCAATAAGCCCCTAATGTTATAAATAAGGAACCTAAAAAGAGAGGTCAAAGAGTTTCAAATGCTAAAAGTAATGCACCTCAAGACCGAGGTCAATAACCCCCTAATGTTATAAATAAGGCACCTAAAAAGAAAGGTCAACGAGCTCCTAACACTAGAAGTAATGCACCTCAAAATCGATGTCAATAAGCCCCTAATGCTATAAATAAGGCACCTAAAAAGAAAGGTCAAAGAGCTCCTAACACTAGAAGTAATGCACCTCAAAATCGAGGTCAATAAGCCCCTAATGCTATAAATAAGGCACCTTAAAAAAAAAGGTCAAAGAGCTCCTAACACTAGAAGTAATGCACCTCAAAATCGAGGTCAATAAGCCCCTAATGCTATAAATAAGGCACCTAAAAAGAAAGGTCAAAGAGCTCCTAACACTAGAAGTAATGCACCTCAAAATCAAGGTCAATAAGCCCCTAATGCTATAAATAAGGCACCTAAAAAGAAAGGTCAAAGAGCTCCTAACACTAGAAGTAATGCACCTCAAAATCGAGGTCAATAAGCCCCTAATGCTATAAATAAGGCACCTAAAAAGAAAGGTCAAAGAGCTCCTAACACTAGAAGTAATGCACCTCAAAATCGAGGTCAATAAGCCCCTAATGCTATAAATAATGTACCTAAAAATAGAGGTCAAAGAGCCTCTAATGCTGAAAGTAATGCACCTCGAAATCAAGGGAAAAAAACCCTATTGCTATAAATAAGGCACCTAAAAATAGAGATCAAAGAGCCTCTAATGCTATTAGTAGTCCACCTGAAAATCGAGGCAAAAAAGCACCAAATGCTATAAATAAGGCACCTAAATGTAGATGTCAAAGAGCATCTAGTGCTAGAAGTAATGCACCTCAAAATCGAGGTCAAAAAGCCCTAATGCTATATATAAGACTCCTAAAAATCGAGGTAAAAAAGCCCCTAATACTATAAATAAGGCACCCAAAAATAGAGGTCAAAGAGCCTCTAATGCTAGAAGTAATGCACTTCAAAATCGAGGTAAAAAGCCCCTAATGCTATATAAATAAGGCACCTAAACAGAGGTCAAAAGCATCTAATGCTAGAAGTAATGGCACTTCAAAATCAAGGTCAAAAAGCCCCTAATGCTATATATAAGACTCCTGAAAATAGAGTAAAAAAGCCCTAATGCTGGAGATAAGGCACCTGGCACCTCAAAATAGAAGGTAAAAAGCCCCTAATGCTAGAGATAAGGTACCTCAAAATAGAGGTAAAAAAACCTAACGCTAGAGATAAGGCACCTCAAAAATAGAGGTAAAAAAATCCTAATGCTAGAGATAAGGCACCTCAAATAGAAGTAAAAAAGCTCCTAATTAGAGATAGGGTACCTAAAAATAGAGGTAAAAAAACCCTAATGCTAGAGATAAGACACCTCAAAATAGAGGTAAAAAATCCCCTAATGCTAGAGATAAGGCACCTCAAAATCAGAGGTAAAAAAACCCCTCTATGCTAGAGGTAAGGCACCTAAAAATAGAGGTAAAAAAGATCTAATTCTAGAGATAAGGCACCTCAAAATATAGATAAAAAGCCCCTAATGCTAGAGATAAGTCACCTAAAAATAGAGGCCATAAAGCCCCTAAATCTAAAGATAAGGCACCTAAAAATAGAGGCCATAAAGCCCCTAAATCTAAAGATAAGGCACCTAAAATAGAGGCCATAAAGCCCCTAAATCTAAAGATAAGGCACCTAAAAATAGAGGCCATAAAGCCCCTAAATCTAAAGATAAGGCACCTAAAAATAGAGGTAAAAAAGCTCCTAATGTTGAGATAAGGCACCTCAACATAGAGGTAAAAATACCCTAATGCTAGAGATAAGGCACCTCAAAATAATCAGAGGTTAAAAAGCCCCTAATGCTATAAATAAGCCACCTCAAAATATTAGGTCAAAAAGTCCCTAATGCTATAGATTAGGCTCCTGAAAATGGAGGTAAAAAATCCCCTAATGCTAGAGATAAGACACCTCAAAATAAGAGGTCAAAAGGGCCCTAATGCTACAGATTAGGCTCCTGAAAATAGAGGTAAAAAGCACCTAATGCTAGAGATAAGGCACCTCAAAATAAGAGGTCAAAAAGCCCTAATGCCTGAGATAAGGCCCCTCAAAATAAGAGGTAAAAAAGACCCTAAAGCTAGAGATAAGACATCTCGAAATACAGGTGATAAAGCCCGTAAAGCTAAAGTTAAGACACCTAAAATAGAGGTCAAATGCCCCTAATGCTAGAAATAAAGCACCTCAAAATAGAGGTAATAAATACCCTAATGCTAGAGATAAGGCACCTAAAAATATAGATGTCATAAAGCTAAAGTTAAAGCACCTAAAATTGAGGTAAAAAGCCCCTAATGCTAGAGATAAGGCACCTCAAAATAGAGGTCAAAGAACCTCAAATGCTAGAAGTAATGCACCTTCAAAATAAGAGGTCAAAAAAACCTTGATGCTAGAGATAAGGAACCTCAAAATGTGGGCCAAAGAGGTGCTACAATTAAATACAGCATATACTTCAGGTATTTTTTATGAATGAAATGACCCCGCTTCACCCAGGTGAGTACTGAACTAAACAGCCAGCACACCTCCTCCTCACCATGCAGGCTCCTGCTACTTAACACCCATCAGTGATCCCAGACCTTTCATATACAGTATAGCCATCCATGTCTGGACTCCGATAGATCGGACACAAATAGAGTTGTAACCTGGCAAGTAAAATATATATATATATATATATATATATATATATATATATATATATATACATATATATATATATATATATATATATATATATACATATATATATATATATATATATATATATATATATATATATATATATATATATATATATATATATATATGTATATATATATATATATATATATATATATATATACATAATATATATAGTATATATATACATATTTTTAGATATATATATATATATATATATATATATATATATATATATATATATATATATATATGTATATATGACTAACACTCTTGATTCTAGTTAATGTAAATATCAACCTCAATAGCATTTAATATAGAATTCTATCTTTGGGAGTGAATATCCACAAGGAAATTCATTCATGATAACAGCTTCTGGCTGAGCAGAAATTCGAACCCATACCTCTTGGCCGAAACCATGCTTTCAGAACCAACCAAACTATCAAAACAAATACAAGTTTATTACAAGTCTACCGTACATATTCCTGTCGAATTAAGGAATCTGTTCTTAGATTTTAAATAAACTCAACTCCACTATGATAGCTGATTAGTATTTGCAACACGTTGTTATTGATATAGATTCATGACAAATAACCACGTGTTGCAAACTCACTTATCAGCTATCATAGTGGAGAAGGGTTGCTTTCAAGTCTAAGAACAGATTCCTGAATTCGACAGGAATATCTACGGTAGACTTATAACAAACATGTGTGTATACACACACACACACACATATATATATATATATATATATATATATATATATATATATATATATATATATATATATATATATATATATATATATGTATATATATATATATATATATATTGTATATGTGTGTATATATATACATACATATATATAATATATATATATATGTATATACATATATATAATATTTATATATTTATATATATAGTATATATATATATATATATATATATATATATATATATATATATATATATATATATATATATGTATGTATATGAAAGAGATAGAGAGGTCTTATCTCTTATTCTTTTAAGAAATGCAATGGTTTTCGAGAATTGTCGAAAAATATAATCACACCAATATATTTGAATTTCTTATTACATTTCTATGTGGAAAATCCTTAAATATTGTGGGAACTGACTATTCCAATTAATATACGTGGGAATGATATATCCCTTGTTTGCATTATTCTAGCAGTTGCTCTCTCTCTCTCTCTCTCTCTCTCTCTCTCTCTCTCTCTCTCTCTCTCTCTCTCTCTCTCTCTCTCTCTCTCTCTCTCTCTCTCGAGTTCTAGAATAAGTTAGATAAGATCATAAGAACTCTCCAATTGCTTAAACTGAATCGCTCTACCAAAGAGAAAATGGAATATCTGCGAATGGACTAAAAAGTCTTTGAGACATCCAAAATCCTTGTAACACTCTCTCTCTCTCTCTCTCTCTCTCTCTCTCTCTCTCTCTCTCTCTCTCTCTCTCTCTCTCTCTCTCTCTTTATATATATATATATATATATATATATATATATATATATATATATATATATATATATTACCTGTATCCAATATTTCATATTATTCGGATGTTCCCAAGGATCACACAAGACCGCTAACTACTTTGAAAGTTGGTGTTGGAATTATATTTCTTTTGGGTGAAGATCCCATGTTCCAAAGATGTTCAATGACCACCTAAAAACAATGTTAGAACGATGTATGACCGTTTTCATTGCGAGTTGGAATCATTGATATTAAATGTTATTAATGGGGGTATTACCATCATCATCATCACTTCATAAATGTTAATAAGCAAACCTCTTCAAGCCATACATTAAGATCACCCAATTGCCACCTCTCCACCATCAGGTTATATCCTTCTACCAACATCCCCAATGTTTGAGGTTAAAAGGTCTCACAGTTATGATAAGACCCTTCTGGTGTACTAAGATGACAATATTTCATACAGTTGAACTAATATCGAGAGTAATGGATTTCTTGAAGAGCTTACCTGGGGAACACTTTTAAGGTGTTGGACATCAGGACATGAAACGACAAATAAAATCGTAATAATACGAATACTCAATGCTAAAGAAATATTTCCTTTTGCCTTGGGAAGGGTGAAGCCACCTAGACTCAGACCTTTGAGCATTGAGGCAAGGGGTTTCGCCTGGAAGTGAACGACTTGCCCAGATAATTTGATTGATTGATTGATTGACTGATTAGGAGTTTTTTATCATCCTGATATCTAAGGTTATTGACACCGAACCAGATAATTTGAGTAAACAATGTGTTGATAGTTTAATCTGTTATACCCAACATCCCATATACCACATCATCACTACAATAATGCAGCAATGAACTTTCATTGCATGTCATTTCACATATTTTATTGTCACCAATCACTTCTGAAACAATATAGATTATGTTAATTGATGATTTATTTTAAATCTTCAACCTTAAACTAATATAATTGATATAGTAAATAATACTATTTTCTCTATGAGGGCCGGAGCCAAGTAGCCTGTGACAAAAGCGTACCCCAACCACACCGAGCTGC
>NC_090744.1:43008531-43021031 GCF_036898095.1 Palaemon carinicauda
TAATTAAACATCTTTAACGATTAAAGTAAGGCTAAAAAATATAATGATATACCTATTCAAACAATTACAAAGTTAAACAAGGTACTACCATAGCGAATATAACCTTACAACAACAAAATAATATCAAGTGGATAAACTTCAAACCCACGTAAATATTTAAGAATATAGAGCCTTAAATTTCAAATGGGATATGAGATTTGGATAATTATATACTTTAAACAATTAAAGATATTTTGACCTTCAAACCTAAATCGCTAAATATGCCACAAACATAGAAGGACTTACAGGGTTTAAGAGGCTATATCCTTAAGTAGTCGATACAGTAGTCTTCTGTCCAAAGAGTGGGGATAGTGATGACGGTTCCCATAAGGGCAAAGACACATAATCCACGATGTTGATAAGGTAGTAAATCGTTGTCGCAGAGCGGGACGAAGAAATTAAATCACTCCATGGCTGTTTATAAAATCTTTGATAAATTCTCCATTGCAAAAAACAGCCAAATTATGTAAAATGACGATG
This sequence comes from Palaemon carinicauda, assembly GCF_036898095.1. Lineage (NCBI taxonomy): Eukaryota > Metazoa > Arthropoda > Malacostraca > Decapoda > Palaemonidae > Palaemon > Palaemon carinicauda. The sequence continues at coordinate 43,009,051 of NC_090744.1, forward strand.
AGCAGTTAATATAAGTCCATGGCCAATAACTGCACCACACTTTATATAATGTGAGTTGTTAAACCGACTCCCTTTCCTCCATCAAGTTTTCCTCAAGGTAAATACTCTGCTGATTTTTCTCCAAGGATCTTCAAACTGGCAGAGCCATCTATCGACATAAACAACCTCTAGACTCCCTTGCCTTCTAATGTTTTTAAATAAATAGCAAAAGAGGCTAGAGGCAAAATAATAATACATTAAATATATATAAAGGCAATAATAAATTTAAAATCATAGAATGAAATTTATTTCACAAGAGACTTTAGTCTGATCACTCACAGCAAACCAACCTAGTATGGGTGGCCCTGACTAGAACAGCTTTGCTAATCATGGCAATACACAAACTCTTTCACCACATTAAGGTATCCCCATTTAGAAGAGGTTCTGAGTGTGGAGGAAAAAACCACTGGGCGAAGATGTCCTACACAAAAAAACGGCAGTCAGCAAACAAGCGGCGGAACGTTGGAGCCAACCACGACCGTTCCAAGCCTCAAGAGCGGAAAATGTCGAACCGTAAGGGTGCAAACAAACGAACACAACAGAAACAGTTCGGCAGCATCCACACCATGTCATAAGATGATGACTACCTCATGTATGAGGAATTTAAGCAACTATCGTTTGATGCCATTACAAATAGCAGTCAGAAGTCAGACTCTCGTCGCAAGGCATTCGCGGAGCTGGACATCGTCCTACCCAATTGGCCCGGAACTCACCTTTTGAAGGTAAAGATTGACATGGGTGCAGAATTTAATACCCTCCCACTGCGAATATTCCAGATGTTCCCTGATAGTGTCGACAACCGAAGACTACTGCGACCAGCTGTGACCAACCAAGTGTCAACATCACTCACAGCATACAACGGTTCTAAGATACTGCAGTTTGGGACTGTACAAGTCTGGTGTGCATATAAAAGAAACGGTTGGCAGTATACAAGCTTTTTTGCCATGGAAACCACGTGGCCAGCAATACTTGGATTGCCAAGCCTGAGAAAGATGAAGCTCGTCACCTTGCACTGTGCGATCAAAACAAAAGCGACATCGCTGATCAACTCGACCAGGGACCTCGTGAACAGGTACCCGGATCAATTCGACAGGGTCGGTAACTTCCCAGGCACGTACCACATTGTGCTAAGACCCGACGCACAGTCAGTTATACACGCTCATGGCAAGTGCCCCATCCATATCAAGGATGAAATCAAGAAGGAGCTCAACGAGATGACTGAAAAGGGCATCATACGGAATATTGAGGAGCCCATGGACTGGATGAACAGCCTGTCCTACGCACGCAAAAGCAACGGAAAATTACGACTTTGCCTGGATCATATGGACCTCAACAAGGCCATCAAAAGAGGTCACTACAAGACGCCAACAATGGAGGAGCAGATACAAAAGTTCGCTGGCTCTAAACACTTCTCAAAACTGGATGCAAAAAAAGGATATTGGTCGGTGAAAATTGACCAACTCTCCCTGTGGTCGGTACTGCTTCCAATGCATGCCTTTTAGCCTAGTGATGTCCCAAGACACCTTCCGGCAAAAAATGGATCAGATACTGGAGCTCTGCCCAGGTACTCTGGGGACCGCCGACGATGTTGCCGTGTTTTATAAGACCAAAGAAGAACATGATAAGAACTTACATAACCTTATGTGTCGCTAAAGAAAAGGACTTGTCTTCAATAGCGCTAAGTGTAAAATCTACCAAAACCAAATCCCCTTCTTTAGTGCTGTGTACGACAAGGAGGGAGTACACCCTGACCCATCCAAGGTAGAAGACATCAAGGCCCTGGTCAGTCTGACCAACGTGACAGAACAGCAAGAGCTGCTAGGGATCATCACGTATATGGCCCCGTTCATCCAAAGGCTGTTGGACCTGACAGTTTCGATGAGAGAGTTACACAAAAAGGACACAGTGTTCAACTGGTCACCAAGTCATGAGAGCGCACTATGCAAAATCAAAGAACTGATCTGCGCCGAAGTTACCTTGACTTACTTCGACCCAAGTAAGGAAACAGTAATCGATGTCGAAGCATCGACAAAAGGACTTGGTGCTGCACTCACACAGGAAGGAAAGCTGGTCGCGTTTGCATCGAAAAGCCTGACCCCAACAGAACGAGGGTATGCTAATATTGAAAGTGAACTTTTAGCCACTGGAAATGATCAGCCTCAAGAACCTCACCGTCGCACCGCCAAGACTGCAGAGGATGCTTCTGCATCTTCAAGGATACAACATGAACATCCGTTACCGGCCAGGACGAGAGATGATCCTGGCGGATGGTCTCTCAAGACTGCCCAATCAAAAATGCAACTCAACAATTGATCTTGATCTCAAATTACATCTCGTCCAATTTTCGGGAGCAGGCAACTCCAGGTGCACACTGAGACCAACGCGGACCCAGTTCTATCATGACTGAGGGATCAGATCCTGAGAGGATGGCCCAAAACACAAAGAGAAGTCACGAGTTAGCTCCGGCCCTATTGGTCCTACCGAGACGAACTGAGTATCGAGAACGGCATCAATCTCAAAGGTGAGCGAGTGTTAATCCTATGAAGCATGAGGGGTGAGAGCTTACAGCAGATCCACAGTGGATACCAAGGAAGTGAAAAATGCAAGCTTTGTGCAAGAAGCTGTGTTTTTTGGCCTGGCATCAATAACGATATTGGTGGACTCGTACTGAGATGTTCAACATGCCAGGAGAACCAGAAAAATCAAGGACCAGAGACACTACAATCTCATGAGATCCCAATTCGTCCCTGGTAAGTCGTCGCTACGGACCTCTTCCATTTCAACGGTCAGGAATATCTGTTTGTGGTGGACTATTATTCCAAGTTCCCCTTCATATGATGAATTCCCCTCGGGGAGTATTCCAGCCAATCAATCGTGAGTATCCCAAACAGCTATTTGGCGAGCAAGGAATACCAGAACGTGTTGTGAGTGATAATGAACCGCATTATAATTCCTACGCATTCAAGTCGTTTGCTACAGAGTGGGGATTTGAGCACGTAACGTCATCACCCCGCTATGCGCAGTCAAACGGTTTTGCAGAATCTGTAGTTCAGTCCATGAAGAAAGTGCTGGTGAGTAAACGGGACATGGATATGGCTCTGGGCTGTCTGGACTCATCACCAATCAACCACGTCATTTCCAGTCCGAGTGAGCTGCTGTTTAACCGGAAGCTGGTCAGTTTTTTCCTAGTCCATTGTTGCAAGAAGTACGAGAACGCAGATGAGGTACAGGAGAGACTCCAGCAATGGCAGAGCAAACAAAAGGCAATGATCTCCCGCCACTTGGGCCTGGGCAAGAAGTTCGAGTACAGAAACCGGAGTCCAAGAAGCGGTCACCAGCGACTGTGAAACAAGTGTGCTCCAAGCCACAGTCATATATCATTGAAACTGCGGTAGGCAAAACCCTGCGACGCAATAGGAGACAACTCCGGGACACAGCCGGGACACAATTCTACATGGTGGAGAAATCTAACACACAACCCACAGACGACGGCATGACAAGACCACCTGCGCACGAAGTAGGCTCCGGTCAGTCGCAACCTTCATCCAACCCCATCGTCCCGCCACCGGCAGAAGCACCTGTGTCGGTCGCCACATGATCCGGCAGGGTGATAAGAAAACCACACCGTTATGACCAGTGACATTTTAATCTTGATCATGTTTAAATTGTATTTTAGAATGGACATGTTAATGTGTTGATGTGAAATCGTGGGAAACCATGGTAATAAAAAAAAAAAACATAAAAAAAATATAACTTGTAGGCTATATATTGGTATCTTTTGACTGTGTGTATATTATGTTGATTTTTTGTGTTATATGTTCAATGCTGCATATTTTGTGTAATAAGTGATGCACAAGATGTGCAAATTTTAATATATCTCATGTACTCATGTGAAATGTTAAGTCATGGTTTTGCCAATTCCCCCCAATTGTATCTTATATGTATTGTCGTAAACATTAAAATTTTAATCTTGATCATGTTTAGATTGTATTTTAGAATGGACATGTTATTGTGCTGATGTGAAATTGTGTGAAGCCATGGTAGTAAAATAAAACATAAAAAAATATAACTTCTATCTTATATTTAATGTCGTAAAAGTTAAAATTACTCTTTTCCAGGCCTAATGTTAAACCATTCCAGGTATCTTAAACAATTCGTTGCGTAAAATGAACCATACTTAGCCTATATTGGTTGAAGTCTATTTTATTGAAAGGGGGATGTAACATGGTGTAAGTAGTTCTGTAAAAAAAAGTCGTTCGTGCTTTCGTACGAATATATGCACGTACACAAATCAAGTCAGTCTGAATAAAGTTCTTAACTAGTAAATGTCGTCATCCTTGGACTTCCTACAACAAAAAACATTACACCCAGAAGACAAGTCGGCGAAGATGCTGGGATAGGCACATTCTCAACAAACTAACAAATACTATTATTCCAGGTATGTTTGAGGGCAGCAACCAAGCACTAACTCCTGTTGATAACAAATACAAAATTAATATTGCAATGATCTTTCTTGCACTCGACCAATAATGAAAATGTTTTGGGAATAACGAAAAGCTTATTCAGAAATTAAGATTTAATGTAAATGCTTAGAAATTAGTTTAACACATATCAAGGACTTAAAGATACTCCAAAATCAAACCAGTGTTGCTTGAGGGTACACTCGAGCATACTATTCCATCTTATTTCTCTTCCTCTTGTTTTGTTAAAGTTTTTTATAGTTTATATATGAAATTTTTATTTTAATGCTGTTACTACTCTTAGAATGTCTCATTTTTCCTTGTTTCCTTTCCTCACTGGGCTACTTGTTGGAGCCTCTGGGCTTATAGCATCCTGCTTTTCCAACTAAGATTGTAGCTTAGCAAGTAATAATAATAATAATAATAATAATAATAATAATAATAATAATAATAATAATAATAATAATAATAATAATAATAATAATAATAATAATAACAATAATAATAATAACAATAATAATAATAATAATTTAAATGTATAGTAAGAAATAAATCTAAATGGTAAATTCTCTTATAACCATTTTGGTGTTTAAACCTATTTCTTTTTCAATGCAGTAATGTATTTTTCCATTCTTTTGCTCAAAATTTATTTCCTATCTATTTTTTTATCATATTGATTGCCTTGCGCCAATATTCAATGGTTTTGCTCAACATTTCATTCAAGTTTCCTTTTATAGTTTTCTTTTATAGTGAAAGCTTTGTACCAGTACTTTAGTTACTGTTACATCTTTCGTTTTCTGCCAATCCATTTTCTTTTACGACACAGTAAAAGGGAGAACTTGTTTTGATTCAGTGTTTGCAGATAATTTGCTATTCTAATTTTAACGTTCAGGCTCAGCACATTATGGGACTGTTTGAATGCTCCCACTGGCGTAAATTTTCGTTAAGATTATTATTCTATTAAATCACATAGGCTATATGCAAATTTTATGATTTTTCGCATATCTAAGATAACCATATAGACACAATCTCAATTTTTTTTTCAATTTTTGACAAATAGCTGTGGTAAAATATATAAGTGTAATAGATATCCTGATCCTAGCCTGGGGAATTGAAGCACCAACACATCTACACTGATAGATTGGAATACTCAATATCAGCTTTTTACTATTCCAGCTCAGTGTTCAGACGCCACACCAAGCACGGGAATGAGAGTACCGAATAATAATCAGAGATCTGTATGGGTTGATGTATTCTAAATTTAACATGATTGCCTCACCTTGGAACAGGGATCGTTCACTTCAGCAGTACAGAAAAAGAAAAATATGCCTATATAAGAGACACATGAATATTTAGATTTCCCCTGAGGTATGAATCATAATGAGTTAAGACACCAAAGGAGTTTATATGAATAATATTAGATTTACCTGATACTTCCATTTAGACTCTTAATAACATTTTGTAAAATAGAAATCAGGAAAAAGAGTTTAGCTAAAAACAATGATCACTTTAGCCTATGCATAGATTCACAAGAAATTTCTCGATTTTGTAAGGCTAACTTCACAAAATATGCAAAGCTGGATGATGAAAAACTGTAGCTTGTAATCAAATGTTAATCAAAAAGTAAAGTGAAATGTAACGGGAATAACTTACAGAAACAATGTGGAACGCAGTTATTCCGTGAACAAGAACAAAAGCTTATTCAGCATTACATAAAATCAAAAGTAATGTGAAATATGATGGGAATATCTTTCAAAAACAACATAGAATGTGATTATTCTGTAAAAAAAAAAAAAAAAATAACAATAATAATAATAATAATAACAATGTTAAGTCAAACAGTACAAAGAATAAAATTAAATTACTTGCCATCAGATGGGTTATCTAAAAAAAAAAAAAAAGTTAAATTTAACACAAATGGACTGTGACAACAATAATCATTAAAGTTACAAAAAAAAAAAAATACATAACACAAATGGACATAAAGGTTATAGAAATTTCCACTTGACATACCGAAAAAAAAAAATCAGGGTGATGCTTGAGTCCTTGGAAGTCCAGGACTGAGTTTCCAGCTGTTGGGAAGCTGTCCCTGTGACCGATTTCATTCCTTGGTGAAGACATCAAATAGGGAACCTCACCTCAGCTACTCCGCTGGTTCTAGGGGCTCCTTCGTCCAAAGAATGTGTGAGGTGGTGGTCACTGAGGACAGGCCATATGGGTTAACGACACTTGGAATGCACCCTGTCACTAAAGCATTAAAGTAAAAGGGTGGAACTCCTCTTATTTTATGACCAATCGCACCGTAGCCGAAGATTGGATGGGTAGTTTCAAAGGGAGAGACCACTCATGTGTCAGCATTCAAACAGTTGGCAGTAGAGATGTATCAGACACAACCTTGAGGAGCCTTATCAGATCCAAATATTGTGGTTAATCTCTAAAGAGCTACTGTAGAAGCAGATGTCTTGAAGGGTGTCTATAAAGAATACAAGGAGCAATCTTGTAGCTCCAGTGGAATACACCAGCAAAAAAAAAAAACCCTACCTGCCTGCCATATACAATAATTGTTTGAAAAATAAAATATCGGGAGAGGCGTTGCGTGCTGACAGTAAAATTCCTAACACAGAGAGATTTAAATAAAATAGATATAAATTCTAATGTACAATTTATATTTAAAGATTATTGAAGCATTCATCTCACCTTGGTAAAACTGAGAAATTGGCATTCCTCAGCAGTTCACTCAGTAGAGGTTCGCAGTGTGATGGCAGACGCCCTATCAGAATCCAAGCCTCTGGAAACAGAATGGTCTCTAGTCCCAAAATTATTCTGCTTCATCCTAGAGCAAAACTCAGAACTGCAAATAGATCTTGCAACGAGCTTCAATAAAAAGCATCCCCGGTATGTAGCAACAATCTTAAATTCGGAAGCGGCAGGAACGGATGCCTATTCACTGGATTGGAGCCAGTGGTCTCTCATTTACCTATTTCCACTGTTCAACCTCCTATTGAAAGTTCTGACCAAACTGCGGACTTTCAAAGGGACAGCAGCTCTAGTGGTTCCATAATGGCCCAAGAGTAATTGGTACCCTCTGGTTCTGGACCTCAAACCTCTCCAGATCCTTTTATCATACCCTTTGCTGTCCCAGGATGTACCACAGAAGACTGTCTTTGCTTCCTCTTGGATAACGAAAAAATTCTTCAGCCCATGATTTTCTCACCCTGGCAGCTCAAAGAAAATTTCGGGTTACGAAGGAGAGGATTGACTTCATAGAAGAGTACAAGCCCGATACTACGAAACAACAATACTTGTCTTCCGGGGAAAATTCGTTAAAAGACATCAGCCCTCTTCCATTACTGTCTCCTTCTGTATTTCTTTACATGAACAAGGTTTGGTCTCTACGACTATTGCCTCATGTAAGTCAGCACTAACTAGAGCTATCACTTATGCTTTTGATATTGAACTCGATAGCGAACGGTTCAATAAGATCTCGAAGACTTGTGCTAAATTGAAACCAAATGCTCCTCCCAAGGCTATCTCATGGTCATGGGATAAAGTCTTGCACTTAGCTTCCTCAATAGATAACGCCACTACCTCTTTGAGGGATCTTATTCAAAAGTCAATCTTTTTGCTTACTATGACTTCTGGTGCTAGAGTTAGCGAGATTGTGGCACTTTCAGGGGATGATGGCCACATCGAATTCTCGAAATCGTGGGAGGTAAACTACTTTTTTACCCAGATCCTGCATTCTTGGCAAAATAGAATTTCCCACAAACGTTGGGGCCTTGGAAGATCGTTCCACTAAAGGAGGATCCTTTTCTGTACCCTGTGGAATACCTTAAGGCTTACTTGTGAAAGAATCTGGCCTTTAAAGATGGAAAAAATTTTACAGGGTAAACAACAGGATCTAATCTTTTTTTTTGAAAAAGCTAAGGTCCAGACTCATCTATTTCATCAGAAGGGCTGACCCTTCATTTGGTCATGACCCTAGGAAAGTTGCCTCTTGATTTTTTCCAATCTATGTCCTTTGAAGGCTTACAAGCTTACACAGGATGGAAATCTTCAAGAGTGTTTTTTTTTAAACATTACTTGCGTCAATTGAAAGAGATTAAACACTTTGTGGTGGCCGCTGATAGTGTGATTAGACCAGCTTCTTAAATGTTGAGCATGAACTCTCAAGGACCGTATAATTGGGATTTTTCAGTCTGCATCGTGCAAATGGAATAATATTGTTATTTTCAATGTGTGTTAATTCATATATATAGTAAAGAGTCAAAGGTGATATTCTCCTCTTCTTTTATGAATATTTTTTTTTTATGTTGCTCTGGTACATAACTCTGAGGTGGAAAACTTCTGTTTTTTACACATATTTAATGTACATATTATTGCGCCGATTATTGTACATTTATGAATTTTTGGAAATAATGAAAGAATATAGCTATTTTTCCGTTTCCTATATATGGCCCTACTGTTCATAATAAAAGCAGTATACCTCCATTTTTAACCCTTCTTTTACAGACTTCAGTCTGATAGACTACTGGTGACAAAGATTTTATTCACAGTGAGTGGGACTGTGCAATTAAATTTCTTTACTCCTATGGGATTTACAATCAACTGCTATGTAAAAGTGTAGACACACCTTTCCCTATCACACCACTTATCATGGGAACTTATCCTTATATAATTAGTGGGAATTCTAGGAACTCAAATGGGTTAAAAACTCCATCTGGCCACAACTGAGAATATAATTCTCTGATACACTTCCATCAGGACAACATGTCTCGAGCCCAAAACAACTAATTTTGACATAGGAAAAATCTATTTTTGGGTGAGATAGCTATGTCGTCCTGATGGACCCGCCCGTTACTTTTCATCCCCTCCCAATTCTCAATGTGAGGCCTCGCGTCATGCGATGGCTGCTCCTGGAATGGAAGTATAGGAAACGTGTTTATAGTAGCACACTGGGATTGTAGAAGTTGTAACGGCTCTCTCGCCCATGTATCCAATCCTATCCGATATCCTTCGAGACAAGGTTAACTCTATTCGGGGAAGGATAGCCGTGGCTTGTTTTAAACATATCCCTGGTGTATAAACTTTATCTCTCCAGATATTCGCTTCAGGGGAAAGAACCCTGAGATACTTCTTAGATTAATTTCTCTGGTATATCACTCGCAGAAATATCCCAAGTAGAAAGCTGCCTTAGAGGAACTTCCATCAGGACAACATGGCTATCTCACCCAAAAATAGATTTTCCTATGTCAAAATCAGTTACATATATATCTATATATATATATATATATATATATATATATATATAAATATAAATATATATATATACATATATATATATATATATATATATATATATATATATATATATATATATATACAGTATATGTGTGTGTACATATATGTACATATATATACATATATATATATATATATATATATATATATATATATATATATATATATATGTAAATATATATATACATATATATATATATATATATATATATATATATATACTGTATATATATATGTCAACATGTTGTGTGTGCTATATAAAAGATTTCCCCTCCTTAAAAGATATAAATCTAATCATCACCTCCATATCTCGCCACAGGTTTTCTTGTATAACAAGAGGGCTTCAAAGAAATGTATGTAATCTCAAGAAAAAATAACTGTTAACTTCATCAGGAGAAAACATATATACATATATATTATATCTGGAGATGGTATCCACTTGAAGTCTCAAAGAACACAAATGCAGTCAACTGTGTGGATAACTTACTTTGGTTTGGGAACTTCATGTCAGGATTAATACTTTTAATTAATTGTTTATTATGACATCTCCGATTTACACATAACTGGTGAATCTGTACATTGAAAACATAAAAACCAAGCTTGTACAGTACGGTAGCTGTATACCAACCACTTAGGACTATCTCTAAGATCTAATGCTAAGGCTTCGTTTCTTACCTCAAACTGCATTAACTATTTATCTTTTTTATATAGAATTTGTCCATCCATATACCAAAGGCACTTCCCCCAATTTTTGGGGGTAGCCGACACCAACAAATGAAACAAAACAAAAAAGGGAACCTCTACTCTCTACGTTCCTTCAGCCTAACCAGGGACTCAACCGAGTTCAGCTGGTACTGCTAGGGTGCCACAGCCCAACCTCCCACATTATCCACCACAGATGAAGCTTCATAATGCTGAATCTCCTACTGCTGCTACCTCCGCGGTCATCTAAGGCACAGGAGGAAGCAGCAGGTCCTATGATATTTAGGACACACCCTATCTTTCAAGGTAATAAACTTTCTACTATTAAATGACCCAGAAGGTGCTACTTCCAGAACTGAGTGATGATCTGATCTATAATACTGTAATTTGGTCAGACTGATTTTCAAAGTACCTACACTAGAACATTTCTCCAACAAATCCTTAGTGACTCACTCCACGCCCCCGCCCTCACCATGACCCTTTCTTGTTGGAAAACAAAGGGAAGTGTGATATGCGGAATCCAATTAGTCTAATTTTACAAAATTGTTGCTTTATGTGAACCATTACAATAGAAAAATAAGCCTTAATGCATCAATGGCCTCCTCTTCAATGTATTTAAAAAGTACAACAAATGTAATTAAGCAAACTTGATTTTCATAGAAAAAAATCATTTATTATTATTATTATTATTATTATTATCATTATTATTATCATTATTATTATCATTATTATTATTATTATTAGCTAAGATACAACCCTAGTTGGGAAAGCGGGATGTTATAACCAGAAGGGATCCAACAGGGAAAAATAGCCAAATGAGGAAAGGAATACGGAAAAAAATAAACTACAAGAGAAGTAATGAACAACTGAAATAAATTATTTAGAAAACAGTAACGTTGAAATAAATATTTCATATATATAAACTAAAAAAAAAAATTAAAAAAACAAGAAGAAGAAAAATAAGAGTGTACCCTCAAACAAGAGAACTCTACTCCAAGACAGTGGGAGACCATGGTACAGAGGCTATGGCACTACCCAAGACTATTATTATTTTCATTATTATTATTACTTGCTAAGCTACTACCCTAGTTGGAAAAGCAGAATGCTATAACCACGAGGGCTCCAACAGGGAAAATAGCCCAGTGAGGAAAGGATATAAGAAACTACAAGAAAAGTAATTAACAATTAATATAAAATATCTTAAGAACAGTAACAACATTAGAATAAATATTTCATGTACAAACTATAAAAAAAACAAGAGAAAGAGAAAATAGATAGCATAGTGTGCCCGAGTGTACCCTCAAGCAAAAGAAATCTACCCCAAGACAGTGAAAAACCATGGTACAGAGGCTAAGGCACTATCCAAGATCAGAGAACAATGGTTTGATTTTGGCGTGGCCTTCTCCTAGACGAGCTGTTTACCATAGCTAAAGAGTCTCTTCTACTCTTACCAAGAGGAAAGTAGCCACTAAACAATTA
>NC_090744.1:43028531-43046031 GCF_036898095.1 Palaemon carinicauda
GAGATTAAGAAACAAGGTCTTACATGCTTTTGTTTAAGCTACGTGAGTAAAATCATAACTTTTAACTGGCCCTACTATTTATCTCAACATAGAATAAAATACAATGATAAGAGCAGCATATGAAAGTATGGAATAAAATTTAGGAATCTGAAGATAGAAAAAAGAAAAGTAGCAGTCCACTTTGATAGTGCGGAGGAAAATAATGAGAAAACTTATGTGTCCAAGAAAAATAAAAAAGAGGAAATAGATGGATTCAAAGACTTATAATGAAGATCGTAACGAGGACACTGGGAAGGTTCTGCTAATGTTTTATACGCAGAAAGAAAATGTTTACTTATAGTTATTACATACCTTGAAGACTGTTCACGTGTAGGAACTATTACGTAGCCGAATAGTAGGATATCTAGATTCATTCTTCCGGAAGTCGCCATACTTAAAAAAAGAAAAAAAAAAAAAAAAGACCCTTCAGGAATTGAATTTACTTTGTATTTTGTATCTGCGCTATGAAGATTTTAGGGAGAACGCCATTTCAAAAATAACTGTATATATCTTAATGGTGGCAGAGAAATCACTTTATTATTTCTATATCAGACTGGGTACAATTACACACTTCTCTCTCTTATGACAACGTATAATGTTCGGATTCTAAATTAATAAAAGAATGACATATTCAATCAACAGCTTAGAAATCTTTTTTCAGTTAAAGTAAGTATCATATCACTGAATGACGTTAAGGACCACTATTTTCACAGGTTATTTACCAAATTTTGGTCATCTAAATGCACTTTCTCATGTTCAAGTTGAGGTTTAGCCTATGGAAAAGCGCCTGAGGTGCTCATGTGGTATTTTTGGTTTTGGATATTTAATTTCTCCCATTCCATTACTGAACTCACGGTCGATTAAATTTCTTATTCCTAATCCAAATATTAAACTCTAGCGCCATCGTTCAATTTGTTCATTATGCATGTTGCATAAGACTTTTCATATTTCTGACCATCCTTTACTTTGAGATCTTACCGGACCTTTCCAACCTGTTCGTAATACTAGGCATGCAATTAATTCTAATAGTCATGCCTTCTCCACCATAAGGCTTAATACTACACAGTATTCTAGAGGTTTTATTCCAGCTGTGACCAGATTGTGGAATGATCTTCCTGATCGAGTATTCAAATCAGTAGAACTTCAAAAGTTCAAACTTGCAGCGAATGTTTTATGTTGAACAGGCTGATATAAGTCTCTTTTTATAGTTTATGTATGAAGGATCTGTTTAGATGCTGTTACTTTTCTTAAAATATTTCATTTTAATTGTTCATTTCTTCTTATATAGTTTATTCATTTCCTTATTTCCTTTCCGCACTAGACTATTTTTCCCTGTTGGAGCCCTTGGGCTTATAGCATCTTTCTTTTCCAGCTAGGGTTGTAGCTTCATCATCATCATCTCCTCCTACGCCTATTGACAAAAAGAGCCTCGGTTAGATTTAGCCAGTCGTCCTACTTCCGGTTTCATAGTCCCCAGCTTTGTAGGCCTGGATCTTTCAACTCTTCTAGTGCCTTGTGGAGCCTAAAACGTTTGCTGAATTAATCTCTCTTGGAGAGTGGGAAGAGCATGCCCAAACCATCTAAATCTACCCCACATCATGATCTCATCCACATATAACACTCGAGTGATCTCTCTTATATTTTCATTTCCTATACTGTCCTGCCATTTACCTATCAATAATCTTCTGAGGGCTTTGTTTTCAAATCTACTAAATCAATTGTAGATTGTTTCATTGTCATACCATGACTCATGTCCATGTAGTAACACCATTCTCACTAAACTGTTATATAGTCTGATTTTATATGTAATTTTAGGTAATTTGATTTCAAAATTTTACTTAGCCTAGCCATTGTCTGATTTGCTTTTTTCAATTTTTCATTAAACTTTTATCCTAAAGACCCTGTTTTAGAGATAATAGTTCCTATATACTTAAATGATTCTACCTCATCAATCCTTTCTCCTTCAATTGATATTTCATCTTCCATTGCATACTCCGCTCTCATCATCTCTGTCATTCTTCTATTTATCTTGGACTCAACCACGTTTGATATTTCATGTATTCTGGTAAGCAAGCTTTGCAAGTCCTGTGGTGTTCTGCTAATAAGGACAGTATCATTAGCATACTCTAGGTCTGCTACTTTCCTATTACCAATCCAGTCCAATCCTTCTCCACCATCTCCAACTGTTCTATGCATTACAAAATCCATGAGGACGATGAACAACATAGGTGACAACACATTTCCTTGGAGTACTCCGCTGTTCACCGGAAATTCATGTGATAGGACTCCACTAACATTAACTTTTCACTTGCTATGCTCATGAAGAGATTTAATCAAATTTACATATTTAAGAGGAATTCCATAATAACGCATGACTCTCCACAAAATTGGCCGTTGCACACTATCAAAGGTTTTTTTATGGTCCATAAATGCCATCAAAAGTGGATTTCTATATGCTACGCACTACTGTACATGTCTTCTCGAAATCCTGCTTATTCATCTCAACTTTTCATTAATCTTTCTCTCCAGTCTCGTTAGAATAAGCATACTATATATTTTCATAACAACTCACATAGGTGTGATGCCTCTGTAATTATTGCAATCAGTAAGGTCTCTTTTTTTTTTTTTTTTTGCCATTTTCACCAACACTCCTAACTCCCATTCATCAGGTTTTGCTTCTTCATGCCACATTCTACAAAATAATCTTGTAATTATTCTGGGGATCACCTAATTTTTAACCAGTAACATCTCAACAGGGGCTTTCCATCTCTTGAGTTTTTTAATGATAGCTTCGACTTCAAATACACTGAATTCATTCATGGGCACATCAAGGTCTTCATCAGCTTCAGGTATATCAATCACATTATTACCTTCGTATCTCCTATTCATAACCTCACTAAGTGTTCCATCTAACGTTGTATTTCTTTGTCTTCTGTTGTTGTAGCAAATCCATCTCTCTTTATAAGGGATATATACTTCTTTTTTGCCCTGGTATAGATTTCATTAATAATTCTATGAGCTATTTTTACACCATAACCACTCCCTGAATTCATAACTTTGCCAGCCTCATTTGCTTTACTGTCTAGATATTCTCTCCAGTCATTCCTAGCTTTTCTTTTGACCTCACTATCAATACTGGAATACTTAGCATGCTCTACCTTGTAATTTTCATTACTTCCTCGAAAACTTTCAACAATCAACTTCTGTCTTTGTGTCCTTTTTATATTATCCCAAAGTATCTTTTGATATCCTTAATATCACACCATTCTTCATCAGTTGTCTGCTCTTCGTCTCATAAAGTCTCTAAGAATGCAAATCGATTCTTACACTCAATTGCAAATGTTTCTGTGTGCTCCTCTTCTAGAAGCTTAGTTGTATCAAACCTAGCTATTCTATCTACATTTCTGTTGGGTGATTTCAGTTTTAATTTCAGCGGGGCAATAATGAGCTGCTGATCACTACCAATATCTGCACCTCTATAGCTTCTTACATTTCTCAAAGTCTTCCTTCTCTCTTTATTAGTGGCAATGTGATCTATTTGTTTTTTGTAACTGCCGCATGGTGAAGTCCATGTATATTTGTGGATGTTCTTTTACTGGAAAGCAGTACCTCCAATGATAAGATTGTTTGCTGGACAGAAACTTATGAAATGTGCTCCATTTTCATTTGCAACTTCGCCAAGACCCTCGATATCCATCACAATCCCTATCCCTTAATTATTCCTTCCAACTTTAGCATTCAAGTCGCCAATCACCATTTTCATATCTCTCTCTGGGATCTCATCTATTACACTCTACAGTTCTTCGTAGAATTCATCTTTCTTTCTTCAGGGGAATAATTTGTTGGTGCATAGCAAACTACAACACTCATATTGCACTGCTTTAATTTAAACTTTGCAAGCAGCAATCTACTATTTAAAGCTTTCTATTCCGTTAATGCCTTTTCTGCTCTTGGTGTCACCATCATCATTCTTACCCCTTCTCCCTCAACTCCATCTGATCTTCCTGCGTTGATATATATATTGCCTTGGTCTAAAGTTTCTTTACCAATCCCCTTACAACATATTTCACTTATGGCCAAAATATCCAAATTATATTTCATAAATTCGTTCTCCACTTTTTGTAACGTCCCAATCTGATTCATGGCTCTAACATTCCAATTACCAATTTTCAAACTTTCTTTAGTGTTTATAAACCGGGAGATTCTTAGCACCCAGCTACACCCGGGACTGGGGGCCATTCTATCATCTTTTTCCATTGACTGACAAAATCCATAGAGAATTCAATGGCTAGATTCATCAAAGGATAGCCATTTCCTTGTGATGCGCAGTGCCTATCTAGCTAAGGCAAGTGACCCCTGCCGGTCCATATTAATTCTAGTAAGATCAACTGCCAGGCATCAGGAGTAAAAGCCGAAGAGAC
This sequence comes from Palaemon carinicauda, assembly GCF_036898095.1. Taxonomy (NCBI): domain Eukaryota; kingdom Metazoa; phylum Arthropoda; class Malacostraca; order Decapoda; family Palaemonidae; genus Palaemon; species Palaemon carinicauda. Next base: position 43,032,992 of record NC_090744.1, read on the forward strand.
AGTTTGTGTATCGCCTTAAACCCAATCCGTCACACTGCTGCCAGTGACTTCATCGAGATTCAGAAGTACATTTCCTCCATACCCAAAGCTCTCATTACTCAACCATGTTGCTCATCCGCTTATACGAGTATAACCGTTGGCAAACATGGATTGCTAAGATATACCGCCTAGCACGGTAGCTTAGCTAATAATAATAATAATAATAATAATAATAATAATAATAATAATAATAATAATAATAATAGATGTTGCTCCTGCGGTTTTTGGAGCTATATCGATTCACCTCTATCTTTTCTTTATTCTTGTCAAAAATAACTCCTTCACTAATTCTTCTAGCGTTTCAGAGAAATTTGCAGTTTATACTTCCTCCTGTATTTAATCATAATGTTAATTTTCAATGTAATTGCTCTTGCCCTATATAACATTGCTGATTTAAAAGTGTTGTCACATAGATGTTCTTCTCTAATTTCCCAATTCTGTACCCTGTATAATCTTAAGCTCACTTTATTTTCTAAATCTTCCTTCCATTTATCAGCGACTCAGTGTCGAGTTTTGACTTTATGTCTGTCTTTGTCATTTCATTATTATTATTATTATTATTATTATTATTATTATTATTATTATTATTATTATTATTATTATTACTTGCTAAACTACAACCCTAGGTGTAAAAGCAGGATGCTATAAGCCCAGGGGATCCAACAGGGAAAATAGCCCAGTGAGGAAGGAAACAAGGAAAAATAAAGTATTTCAAGAACATTAACATTAAAATAAATATTTCCTATATAAGCTATAAAAACTTTAAAAAACAAGTGGAAGAGAAATTAAATAGAATAGTGTGCCTGAAAGTACCCTCAAGCAAGAGACTTCTAACCCAAGATAGTGAAAAACCATGGTACAGAGGCTACGGCACTACCCAAGACTAGAAACCAATGGTTTAATTTTGGAGTGCCCTTATCCTAGAAGAGCTGATTACAATAACTAAGGAGCCTCTTCTACCCTTACCATTACAGTGCAATGGTTAACCCCTTAGGTGAAGAAGAATTGTTTGGTAATCTCAGTGTTGTCAGGTGTAAGAGGACACAGGAGAATGTGTAAAGAATAGGCCAGACTATTCGGTGTATGTGTAGGCAAAGGGAAAGTGAACCGCAACCAGAGAGAAGGATCCAATGTAGTACTACCTGGCCAGTCAAAAAACCTCAAAACTCTCTAGCGGTAGTATCTTAACGGGTGGCTGGGGTCCTGGCCAACCTACTAATTTATCCTATATTCTGGTTTAATTTTTGCAAATAAACCTTTATCCATTCTTCCCCTTTTTGTTGTTGTATGTATGTGTATTTTTTAACATTTCCTTTAAACGTTCCAGGTAATGTTTCTATACTACAGCATTCTATCAATGACCATTGATTTCGTTGAAAATTCCCTTTTTCTCCTCTGAACGTAGCTATGACACCTAATATTATTCCATATACTCCATTTCTTATACATTTTAGCTTTTATGTATCATTTTAGTTAGATTTGTCATGTCTCTTTCATTCATATGAATAGTATTGAAAAATGACTTCCAAAAAGTTTTCCTATTAATACTCTATTGCCAATTTTCCTTGACTCCTTTTATTGTTTCCTACTTTTGAAGATTTCCATTCTTACTGCACTTTTAATATATTCTTTTCCTACCTAAGTTAATCATTAAATAAAGTGCATTTCTCTACATATTTAATACTTTTATGTGTTTTGGCTTATCCTTCATATTGTATATCGTAATGTAATTTTTTTCTTTTTCTTTTTTGTACTTTTAACCAACAATTATTTATCCCTTTTCTTTTTAGAACTATATATCGTGTTTAGCATCCATTATAGTTCCTGCTATAATCGAGGCATCGTTAGTAAAGAATAATGAATCTATCTCTACTAAATAATTCCTAAGATGTTTTACATCATTTTCTATTTTCATTATCGAATACGTCACCACCTTAAACAGTGATGATGATCGCGTGCATCTTTTTTTTTTTTTCTTTATTCCCCTAAAAACTTCCATTTCATGCTCAGTGTATCCTCTCCTCTAAATCAATATTTGTTTAATCTCCTTTGCATATGCATGTAATTGTGTTTCTATTCTCGTCAGCATTCTATATTCTTTCGAAACTTTTATCAGTTCCTCCGTTTTCACTTAATCGAAAGTATTGCCAAAGTCTAAGTTACTATAGTTTTCTTTATCATTCTCAAGGATTCCTTTCTTCTACTCCGCCTGTGAACCCTACTTGGTATTCATTAACGTCTTATTTATTTCCATGTATTTTCCAATTTCCCTTTTCATTATAATTAATATTTTATGTAACATATTTAACAGTGGTGTTGGTCTTGTATCTTTCGTCACTGGGTTTCTATTATGCCTCATTAGCTTTGTTTTTAATTTCTCGTGTATCTTCTATTTCGATCTTCTTCTTATTCTTCTTCTTTGTCTGCATCTTTTCCCACTTTTATGTGGGGTCGATGTTTCTGGCCAGCGTTCTCCATCTACCTCTGTCCCACACTTCATCAATGGTTAATCCCTTGTATCGAAGGTCATCCTTGATACAGTCCATCCACATTCGCTTTGGTCTCCATCTCCTTCTCGTTCCCTGTACCTCCATTTCCATCACTCTCCTCCCAATATACTATTCATCTCTTCTCATGACATGACCATACCACCTCAGTCTACTTTCTTGGATCTTATCTGATAGTTCTCCAACTCCTGTGGTAACCTTAATTACCTCATTCCGTATCTTATCTCTTTTTGTCACCCAACACATCCATCTCAACATTCATTCTCATCTCTTCTATTTCCATATCTTTTATAATTTTTGTCATTTTTTTTTTTCTTTTATTGGCAGTGGTAAGACATTATTTTATTCATAATTAGTGACTTTTTGGCTTATATTCAGTGGTCCCAAACCTATAGCTTGTCTCGCAGCCACCATGATTCCACCAGAGCCCTACTGTGGCGTCCGCATAGATTCAAATTGAATTGTAAAAATATTTTAGCATTTCTTTCTTTATTCGTTATGGGCATGAAAATTCTAGTAATCATGGCTTAAGAGAGAGAGAGAGAGAGAGAGAGAGAGAGAGAGAGAGAGAGAGAGAGAGAGAGAGAGAGAGAGAGAGAGAGAGAGAGAATTGACTGAACGGTTATAATAATCTTAGGCCGTCAGGTCCTGCTGATTTCTCGGCTATTGATTTTGTACATGATAATTATTGGTTTAATCATTTGCTTTATTATTTCTTCATCATGAGGTCGTAATGTTTAATAGTTACTCATGGAATATAGTATTATATCAATCTATCTTTATATTATCATCCAGTCTTATTCATTTCTACTTTACCTCTCCATCCATAATCAAATCCATTTCTTCCATTCTGTCTCTACCTTTGTTATTCTATGATTTCTTCCACTCTGGCAATACATTTCTTCAAACTCTCTTCTTGTTACCTAAATTATCTTAATTCTTCCAGACTTCCCTTATTGAAAATCTTACTGTTCTATTTTATACAAAAGGTGTATGATTACGAGATTATGATTAGAAATATCAACAATTGAATCTTATTATGCATGTCTTCATTGGCCAGCACATAGTCTATTACTCTGTTAATATTTTCCAGTCGTGGACTGATGTACGATTAATATGTCGTCATCGTCATCATTTCCTCCTACACCTATTGACGCAAAGGGTCTCAAATAGATTTCGCCAGTCATCTCTATCGTGACCTTTTAAATCAATACTTCTCTATTCATCATCTCCTACTTCACGCTTCAGAGTCCTCTGCCATGTAGGCCTGGGTTTTCCATTGACTCTTCTAGTGCTTAATATTTAGAATTAATATGTAACGGTTCACTTAATATGTGATAATTTCCCCATTCCTATCAAGATTCTAATATCCCAAAGAGCTTACATAGACGTTGAAGTCCCCTGATATCGTTAAAGCCACTTTTCATTCGGATTTATCATTACCTTTTCTCCACTAGTCTTATTAATTTATGCCTTTCTTTTTCACTGTGTCCCACTGAAAATTATAACAAAGTTTTAAGCAACATCCAACATATATCTAATATTGATTATGCGTTTACTTTAGCTTTCTTCCATCTTAAGTCTCTCATGCTTTGTGGTTGAGCAATATATCTACTGTAGTTTAATCCACCTATCTTCTGTTGTCCTTTATTGTGCAAAATAAAGTTGATTATCTCTTATAATTTCTTTTCGTTTTATATCAATTTCTCTGCTTAACAGAGTATATTTAGTAAATCCATTATCAGCATTTCCTGTTGTTTGAGGTCATATTTCGTCTTTCCTGTCAACACTTGGACGCTTTTTGTTGCGGTCTACCCTTCGGGATGTACCATCCGTCTTTGTCATTTTGACTCATTGTTTGAAGTTTCTCCCATATGAACTCTCTCTCTCTCTCTCTCTCTCTCTCTCTCTCTCTCTCTCTCTCTCTCTCTCTCTCTCTCTCTCTCTCTCTCTCTCTCTCTCTCTTTTAATATATATATATATATATATATATATATATATATATATATATATATATATATCTGTGTATTTACATATATATACTGTATATATACATATATATATATATATATATATATATATCTGTGTATGTACATATATATATATATATATATATATATATATATGTATATATATATATATATATATATATATATATATATATATATATCTGTGTATGTACATGTTTATATATATATATATATATATATATATATATATATATATATATCTGTGTATGTACATGTATATATATATATATATATATATATATATATATATATATATCTGTGTATGTACATGTATATATATATATATATATATATATATATATATATTAAAATTACTTTCCCTGTTGGAACCCTAGGCTTATAGCATGTCCTGCTTTTCCAGCTAGAGTTGTAGCTTAGTAAGTAATAATAATAATAATAATAATAATAATAATAATAATAATAATAATAATAATAATAATAATAATATTAATAATAATAATAATAATAATAATAATAATAATAATATCAAACGATACGTGGGCTACCAAAAAAAAGAGACAAAGACAGAATTTGATTGTTGAAAGTTTTCGAAGAAGTAATGAAAATTACAAGGTAGAGTATGCTAAGTATTCCAGTAATGATAGTGAGGTCAAAAGAAAATCCAGGAATGACTGGAGAGAATATATAGACAGTAAAGCAGATGAGGCTGACAAGGCTATGAATTTTGTGAGTGGCTATGGTGTAAGAATTGCTCATAGAATTATTAATGAAATCTCTACTAGTGCAAAAAAAGAAGAATCATATACCCATCAAAAAGAGAGATGGATATTTTATAACAACAAAAGATGAAGAAAGACAACGTTAGATGGAACACTTTAGTCAGGTTATGAATAGGATATATGAAGGGAATAATTTGATTTAGATACCTGAAGTTGATGAAGACCTTGATATGCACATGAATGAATTCAGTGTGTTTGAAGTCAAAGCTATCCTAAAAAAACTAAAGAGATGGAAAGCCCTGGGATACGATAGAATAACTGCTGAGATGATACTGGCTGAAAATGAAGTGACCTCCAGAATACTTACGAGATGATTTTGTAGAATGTGACAGGAAGAGGCAAAACCTGATGCATGGGAGTTAGGAGTGTTGGTAAAAATGGCTAAAAAGGGAGACCTGACTGATTGCAATAATTACAGAGGCATCACACTTATGTCTGTTGTCATAAAAATATATAGTATGATTTATTCTAAAGAGGATAGAAAGAAATATTGATAAAGTAATGAGAGATGAACAAGCAGGAAGTTGCACAGACCAAATTTTCATTTTAAGACATGTACAGTAATGCGCAGAGTATAGAAATCCACTTTTGATACCATTTGTGGACTATGAAAAAGCCTTTGATAGTGTGGACCGACCAATTTTATTCGGAGAGTCCTGCGTTATTGTGGAATTTCAAAGTATGTCCATGAGCATAGAAAGTGCAAAATTAATGTTAATGGAGTCGTATCAAATGAATTTCCGGTGAACAGCGGAGTACTCTAAGGGAGTATGTTGTCATGAATGTTGTTTATCTTCCTCATTGAATTTGTAGATGGTGGAGAAGGATTGGACTGGATTGTTAATGGGAAATTATCTGACCTAGAGTATGATGATGACACTGCTCTTATTAGCAGAACATCACAGGAATTACAATGCTTGTTTATCAGAATGCATGAAATATTACACGAGGTTGGGCTCAAGATAGCAGAAAGACAGAAATGATGAGATCATTGGATGGAGAAAGGATTAATGAGTTACAATCATTTAGATATTTGGGAACTATGATCTTTAGAATTGGAATTTAAAGAAAGATGGAAAAAGCAAATCAGACAATGGCTGGGTGTAAAATTTTGGAAGTCAAATCGCCTTAAATTACATATAAAAATCAGGCTATATATCTGATTAGTGGGATCGGTTTTACTGTTTGGACGTGAGTCATGCTATGGCAATTGGGCGGTATTCATAAAGAAAAGGATATGCTTATACTTGCAAAATATGAAGGAAATCCTTCTACTTGTATTCATAAATATTTCAAGTAAAAGCTTCTACTTTTAGAGCAAAAGCATATCCTTATAATCAGATAAAAGTAAATGGTTATACATAAAGAAGACCCTTTACTTTATATAAAGAGCATATGCTTCGAAAAAGCGGAGTCTGGTCAGTAGTAGACTGCAGTTCGAAGAGAAAGGATGTTCTGTCCGATTCTCAGCACGATGGCAAATTTTGTGGATGTGAGGCATGTTAAACAATACATGCCCCGTTTACCCACACTTGATCGTGATTTCAAGATGTTATTCCATTTTGAAGAACAAAATGTACAGTGGCTTGCGGACAGATATCTTGTCCACACCTGGAATCTCGATGAAATATCAAGGTTAAGCCATAACTTGGTGATATGCATTTTACATTTGCTTTTGCATGTATAAACAGTTAGGAGAATACGAAGGCTGCTGTATTTAGGGATGTATGTATGTATGTATATGTATCTATTTATATATATATGTATATATATATATATATATATATATATATATATATATATGTGTGTGTGTGTGTATGTGTGTGTATGTGTGTGTGTGTACAGTACATGCAAATATACTGTATTCATATAATATATAAATATAGTTTATATATATATATATATATTATATATATATATATATATATATATATATATATGTATATATATATGTATATGTATGTATATATATATATGTATATGTATGTATATATTATATATATGTATATGTATGTATATATATGTCTGTGTATATATATATGTATATATATGCATCGTATAAATATACATATATACACAGAATATTCATATACTGCAAAAGCTTATATACATGCATGTATATACACATATATAAACTATATATATGTATATATATATATATATATATATATATATATATATATCGATTCGTACCAGTAATTGATTGTTTTAATTCCCAAACCTGAAATAATTTAGCTGAAATAAACTATTTCAATTCGGTTTGCTTTAAACCTCAATTACCCTTCGTCCTTCGTCCGGGTATCTTAAAGTTTCCTTCAAACTGCAAAGTTGAGCGTTTAGCGTCTTCAAAACTTTTCAACTCAAATCCATAAATCAAATCACGTAGTTTATTATTATTATTATTATTATTATTATTATTATTATTATTATTATTATTATTATTATTATTATTATTATTATTATAAGACAAGAATGGAATTTTTCGCGAGTCCTAAAAGAATTCGGAAGAAAATCTTCTCAGATTTCCAAATGGCTTCAGAAGAAATAGCCATAGACTAAGCATGGAATTCTGAATGCCTCCAGAACGGAATCTCAGAACGGTATTGGAAGAAAACTTTCTCGGATTTCCAAATGGCTTCAGAAAAAAATAGCCATAGACTTAGCATGGAATTCTGAATGCCTCCAGAACGGAATCTCAGAACGGTTTCGGAGGAAAACTTTCCCGAATTTCCAAAAGTCTTCAAAGGACATAGCCGTATACTTAACATGGATTTCTGAATGACTCCAGAACTGAAATTTCCAGGAGCAGTCCTGAACGACTCCTCCCCGAGCTTCAAATGACTTCTGAAAACCCGATCTTCATTTTTTCAAACGTAGCCTGCAACACCTCACATGATCTGTATGTAGCTGGCGAAATCTAACCAAGGAATTGCGCGTCAATAGGAGTAAGAGGAAATGAGTTAATGACTGGGAGAAGGATTTCACTTAACTTACAGAGATCGCGTTCTGGCGGAATAGAAAGCTGCCGGTAAGAATTATGTGTTACGTCTTCGGAACACCATCAACTACAGATTGTTTTGGTTTCTGCCGAAGTTGCCGATCGTTCGTTTTATATCGACCGACTTATAGAAAGACACGGGATCTTCCGTTGGCAGCTGAGCTTTGAAGATCATAATGTATGCGCCTTGAAGGATCCTTTGCTTGGGCTTTTGCGACGATGTCTTATTAAAGGAGACTCTTGGAAAAAGTACGAGGCTTTGTATCGGTGCAAAAATGGATTGCGGGGAATGAGGATGGAGGCAGAATGGTTCAACTGAACGGTGAGTGACGTGTAGTTCTTCAACAGGATTGTCCCAAAATTCGCCATTGAAGTAAGGACATATTCAGACGACATTGGTAAATATATTATGTTGCTCGTCATTTAATTTGACATGATAGTGTATGCGGAGAAATTGATAGTATTCATCTCTTTACTCATTGCCCAGATAGGTAAAGAATAAATGCCTTCGATTTCCCTGAGGAATCTGACGAAGTGAGGACTCGCGGCACTGAAATCTCTTTTGAAATCTAGAAGGACACTGATGAACTAAGGAAAAGAGACAATGAAATCTCGAAAGAAACAGATAATCTAATGGAAGAAGATCTTGAAAACTAGGAGACAGGAGAGAACAGGGAAGAGAAGCCTCTAATGCCAGAGGTAAGACACCTAAAAATAGAGAGCCTCTAATGCTAGTTGTAAGGCACCTCAAAATATAGACCGAAGACCGTCTAATGCTAAAAGTATGGAACCTAGAAATATATGTCAAAGAACTTCTAATGCTAGAAGTGTGGGAGCTAAAGAGAGAGGTCAAAGAACTTCTAATGTTAGAGGTGTGGGAACTATAAAGAGAGGTCAAAGAACTTCTAATGCTTGAGATAAGGGAGCTGAAAAGAGGTCAAAGAACTTCTAATGCTTGAGGTAAGGGAGCTGAAAAGAGGTCAAAGACTTCTAATGCTAGAGGTGTGGGAGCTAAAAAGAAGTCAAAGAACTTCTAATGCTAGAGGTGGGGGAGCTAAAAAGAGGTCAAAGAACTTCAAATGCTAGAGGTGTGGGAACTAAAAAGAGGTCAAAGAACTTCTAATGCTTGAGATAAGAGACCTGAAAAGAGGTCAAAGAACTTCCAATGCTAGAGGTGTGGGAGCTAAAAAGAGGTCAAAGAACTTCCAATGCTAGAGGTGTGGGAGCTAAAAAGAGGTCAAAGAACTTCTAATGCTAGAGGTGTGGGAGCTAAAAAGAGGTCAAAGAACTTCCAATGCTAGAGGTGTGGGAACTAAAAAGAGGTCAAAGAACTTCTAATGCTAGAGGTGTGGGAGCTAAAAAGAGTTCAAAGAACTTCTAATGCTAGAGGTGTGGGAGCTAAAAAGAGGTCAAAGAACCTCTAATGCTAGAGGTGTGGGAGCTCAAAAGAGGTCAAAGAACTTCTAATGCTAGAAGTGTGGGAGCTAAGAAGAGGTCAAAGAAATTCTAATGCTAGAGGTGTGGGAGCTAAGAAGAGGTCAAAGAACTTCTAATGCTAGAAGTGTGGGAGCTAAAAAGAGGTCAAAGAACTTCTAATGCTAGAAGTGTGGGAGCTAAGAAGAGGTCAAAGAACCTCTAATGCTAGAAGTGTGGGAGCTAAGAAGAGGTCAAAGAACTTCTAATGCTAGAGGTGTGGGAGCTAAGAAGAGGTCAAAGAACTTCTAATGCTAGAAGTGTGGGAGCTAAAAAGAGGTCAAAGAACTTCTAATGCTAGAAGTGTGGGAGCTAAGAAGAGGTCAAAGTACCTCTAATGCTAGAAGTGTGGGAGCTAAGAAGAGGTCAAAGAACTTCTAATGCTAGAGGTGTGGGAGCTAAGAAGAGGTCAAAGAACTTCTAATGCTAGAAGTGTGGGAGCTAAAAAGAGGTCAAAGAACTTCTAATGCTAGAAGTGTGGGAGCTAAGAAGAGGTCAAAGAACCTCTAATGCTAGAAGTGTGGGAGCTAAGAAGAGGTCAAAGAACTTCTAATGCTAGAGGTGTGGGAGCTAAGAAGAGGTCAAAGAACTTCTAATGCTAGAAGTGTGGGAGCTAAAAAGAGGTCAAAGAACTTCTAATGCTAGAAGTGTGGGAGCTAAGAAGAGGTCAAAGAACTTCTAATGCTAGAGGTGTAGGAGCTAAAAAGAGGTCAAAGAACTTCTAATGCTAGAAGTGTGGGAGCTAAAAAGAGGTCAAAGAACCTCTAATGCTAGAGGTGTGGGAGCTAAAAAGAGGTCAAAGAACTTCTAATGCTAGAAGTGTGGGAGCTAAGAAGAGGTCAAAGACCTTCTAATGCTAGAAGTGTGGGAGCTAAGAAGAGGTCAAAGAACTTCTAATGCTAGAGGTGTGGGAGCTAAAAAGAGGTCAAAGAACTTATAATGCTAGAAGTGTGGGAGCTAAGAAGAGGTCAAAGAACTTCTAATGCAAGGGGTGGGGAAGCTAAAAAGAGGTCAAACAACTTCTAATGCAAGGGGTGGGGGAGCTAAAAAGAGGTCAAAGAACTTCTAATGCAAGGGATGTGGGGGAGCTAAAAAGAGGTCAAAGAACCTCTAATGCTAGAGGTGTGGGAGCTAAAAAGAGGTCAAAGAACTTCTAATTCTAGAAGTGTAGGAGCAAAAAATAGGTCAAAGAACTTCTAATGCTAGAGGTGTGGGAGCTAAAAAGAAGTCAAAGAACTTCTAATGCTAGAGGTGTGGGAGCTAAGAAGAGGTCAAAGAACCTCTAATGCTAGAAGTGTGGGAGCTAAGAAGAGGTCAAAGAACTTCTAATGCTAGAGGTGTGGGAGCTAAGAAGAGGTCAAAGAACTTCTAATGCTAGAAGTGTGGGAGCTAAAAAGAGGTCAAAGAACTTCTAATGCTAGAAGTGTGGGAGCTAAGAAGAGGTCAAAGAACTTCTAATGCTAGAGGTGTAGGAGCTAAAAAGAGGTCAAAGAACTTCTAATGCTAGAAGTGTGGGAGCTAAAAAGAGGTCAAAGAACCTCTAATGCTAGAGGTGTGGGAGCTAAAAAGAGGTCAAAGAACTTCTAATGCTAGAAGTGTGGGAGCTAAGAAGAGGTCAAAGACCTTCTAATGCTAGAAGTGTGGGAGCTAAGAAGAGGTCAAAGAACTTCTAATGCTAGAGGTGTGGGAGCTAAAAAGAGGTCAAAGAACTTATAATGCTAGAAGTGTGGGAGCTAAGAAGAGGTCAAAGAACTTCTAATGCAAGGGGTGGGGAAGCTAAAAAGAGGTCAAACAACTTCTAATGCAAGGGGTGGGGGAGCTAAAAAGAGGTCAAAGAACTTCTAATGCAAGGGATGTGGGGGAGCTAAAAAGAGGTCAAAGAACCTCTAATGCTAGAGGTGTGGGAGCTAAAAAGAGGTCAAAGAACTTCTAATTCTAGAAGTGTAGGAGCAAAAAATAGGTCAAAGAACTTCTAATGCTAGAGGTGTGGGAGCTAAAAAGAAGTCAAAGAACTTCTAATGCTAGAGGTGTGGGAGCTAAAAAGAGGTCAAAGAACTTCTGATGCAAGGTGTGTGGGAGCTAAAAAGAGGTCAAAGAACTTCTAATGCAAGGGGTGGGGGAGCTAAAAAGAGGTCCAAGAACTTCTAAGGCAAGGGATGTGGGGGAGCTAAAAAGAGGTCAATGAACTTCTAATGCAAGGGGTGTGGGAGCTAAAAAGAGGTCAAAGAACTTCTAATGTAAGGGGTGGGGGAGCTAAAAAGAGGTCAAAGAACTTCTAATGCTAGAGGTTGGGGAGCTAAAAAGAGGTCAAAGAACTTCTAATGCAAGGGGTGTGGGAGCTAAAAAGAGGTCAAAGAACTTCTAATGCAAGGGGTGTGGGAATTAAAAAGAGGTCAAAGAACTTCTAATGCAAGGGGTGTGGGAGCTAAAAAGAGGTCAAACAACTTCTAATGCAAGGGGTGGGGAAGCTAAAAAGAGGTCAAACAACTTCTAATGTAAGGGGTGTGGGAGCTAAAAAGAGGTCAAAGAACTTCTAATGCAAGGGGTGTGGGAGCTAAAAAGAGGTCAAAGGGATGTGGGAGCAAAGAACTTCAAATGCAAGGGGTGGGGGAGCTAAAAAGATGTCAAAGAACTTCTAATGCAAGGGGTGTGGGAGCTAAAAAGAGGTCAAAGAACTTCTAATGCAAGGGGTGGGGGAGTTAAATAGAGGTCAAAGAACTTCTAATGCTAGGGGTGGGGGAGCTAAATAGAGGTCAAAGAACTTCTAATGCAAGGGGTGTGGGAGCTAAATAGAGGTCAAAGAACTTCTAATGCAAGGGGTGTGGGAGCTAAAAAGAGGTCAAAGAACTTCTAATGCTAAGGGGTGTGGGAGCTAAAAAGAGGTCAAAGAACTTCTAATACAAGGGGTGTGGAAGCTAGAAAGAGGTCAAAGAATTTCTAATGCAAGGGGTGTGGGAGCTAAAAAGAGTTCAAAGAACTTCTAATGCAAGGGGTGGGGGAGCTAAAAAGAGGTCAAAGAACTTCTAATGCAACGGGTGGGGGATAGATGTCGCCAGCGAGGCTTTGGGGAAGGTGCGGCGGCGTCTGTGTTCTTTCTGATGCGTAAACTTAATTAAATACAAGTAAAAACAGGGCATTAAATACGTATTATAAATACTAAACTCTTTCTTATTTTGACAGCACAAATGAAATCTAACAAGTTCCAACATGTAACTAAGCGCTCCCGAAACACGAGTCAACCTTTTACTTCTGC